>NC_091455.1:183205697-183473197 GCF_027789765.1 Dendropsophus ebraccatus | reverse complement strand
CGGATATTCATGCTGCGAGTTTGCAGCGAAATCAGCTGCGGATCCTGTACTGTGAAGCTCAATGGGTCCCATACACGCAGCGGATCCGCTGCCTGCATGGGACCCGGCCCCTTTAACCCCTGCGCCGCTGACCGCCCACAGCTTACAGCCCCGGCCCCCCTTAAACCCCTGCACCGCCCGATTGCCGGAACGCTGGGGGGGGGGGGGGGGGGGGGGGGGCGGCGGCGCGGCGATCGGGCGGTGTGGGGGTTTAAGGGGGCCGGAGCTGTAAGCTGCGGGCGTCCGGCGGCACAGGGGTTAAAGGGGCCGGGTCCTATGCAGGCAGCGGATCCGCTGCGTGTATGGGACCCGTTGAGCTTCACAGTACAGGATCCACAGCTGATTTTGCTGCAAACTCGCAGCATGAAAATCCGCTGCGGATCCTGTAGGTGTGAACGCACCCTAAGGGGTATTATTATTTTTGCATTAATAGATTGCCCACCCATAGCTTTCCAATATCAATCTATTACGGTTTTTGCACAGTTTTGCTGTTTTTCTAGGCACACTCACCCCACTAAACGCATAGAATCATCATATCTCAGTCCAACCCGACACCACTCCCTGTTCCTGGCCCCCACCATCCTTGTCAGGATCACGTGTCCTCCCTCTCTTCAATGGACTGGGTTATGGCTTCTAACCCTGCCCACTGAAGTGAGGAGGTGAGGAGGGACCACTAATTACTGTTTGGCACCGTCTCCCTCTCTGGCAGCAGGCCTCCCCCCCCAAATGCTCCCCTTACTGCCTCCTCCTCCCACAGCCGCCCACGGCTCCCCCTACTGCCTCGATCCCCCCACAGCTCACCCCTACTGCCCCAGCTCACCCGCAGCCAGCCGCCCCCCCCCCACCTCCTCCGCAGCTCACCAGTGGCTGCCCCAAGCTCCCCCTTTCTGCCTCCCCCACACACAGCTCACCCGCGGATGCCCCGTGCCTCCCCACACACACACAGCTCACCCGCGGCCGCCTGAAGCTCCCCCTTACTGCTACACACACACCCCGCGCAGCTCACCTGCGGCCACCTGAAGCTCCCACGGACTGTGCCCCTCCCGCCAGCACTTAACCATGGCTGTCCGCAGCCCCCCATTTCCCCCCCCCCCCCGAAAAACCTGCCTCAACTCTGCTATCCTACAAACTCAACTCTGCTACCTCACGTCCTTAACTCTGCTATTTCACTACCTCAATTCTGCAATGGGAAATGTAGTTTCCTAGTCAGCGCCATCTTGGATTTAAAAAAACTTGTAACTCAGGAACGGTGGCAGCTAGAAAGATGGGAGACTGTTCAAAACACTCGGGGATTTGCTGAGTAAGACCAGCTAGGTTTGGGAGCAATTTTTTTTTTTTAGCCCTTGGGGAGAATACCCCTTTAAGTGTATTATTGATGTCAGCATAATCCAATTTCCATTTTTATGTTTAACCCCCTCCCACCACTGAATAGTTAATTGACTGTATCCATGTTTTCCAGGACTCCCTAAGGCAGCATCCAGCTTCTCCAGCCTCTGGGAGTCAATTGCTGAGTTTTCCGGATCGGAGAACTCTGCCAAACCCGAACAGTTCAGCAAGTTTGCTCAACACTATTGTGACCAAAAAGTTCAATTCTCCCAACCTTCATGTGCCACAAGGAGTTTTCATGTACCCTAAGAACTTGTCAGCTTCTTTTCCTTAAAGGGATACTCCAGAGAGAGAAAATTTCAAATCAATTGGTGTCCATTATACAGCTTTGAAAATTACTTCTGTTTAAAAATCTCAAGTCTTCCAGTACTTATCAGCTGCTGTATGTCCTGCCGGAATTAGTCTATTCTTTCCAGTCTGACACACTGCTCTCTGCTGCCACCTCTGTCTGTGACAGGAACTCTCCAGAGCAGGAGTGGTTTTCTAGAGGGATTTGCTTTTGGTAAACAGTTCCAGACAGGGGAGGGCATTCAGAGTAAATATGATATATACCACTTCCTGCAGGGCATACTGCGTGGTACCAGGTGTCCTGTGGATAGCTCATCAGTCCCATTTTGCTCAAAACTGCCACCCCCCTTGCAGCATTTAAAGGGGTTGTCCAGCAAAAACCTTTTTCTTTCAAATCAACTGGTATTAGAGTTAACAAAGATTTGTAATTTACTTCTATTAAATCTCAGGTCTTCCCATACTTATTAGCTGCTGTATGTCCTGCAGGAAATGTTTTATGTTCACTCTGACACAGTGCTCTCTGCTGACATCTCTAACGGTCGAGAGCAGGAGAGGCTTTCTATGGGGATTTATAGAAAACCTCTCCTGCTCTGAAGAGTTCCTGTCCAGGCCAGAGATGTCAGCTGAGAGCACTGTGTCAGACTGAAAATACAACATTTCCTGCAGGACATACAGCAGCTAATAAGTATGGGAAGACTTGAGATTTTTTAATAGAAGTAAATTACAAATCTAGATAACTTTCTGACACCAGTTGATTTGAAAGAAAAAGATTTTCATTGGATAACCCCCTTAAAGAGGTTGTCCATTTTTTTTCTTATTGGATAAGGGAATAATTTGTAACCTGTCCCTTAGTTTTTTTTTTTTTTCTGTTTATCGCCTCTGTCTCTCTAGACATCCTCTTGCTGCGTCTTGGATTTGTTTACATAAACAATACAGGGGTCAGCCGTGACATAACACATCTGCAAGCCTGTGGCTCCACCCACTCTATTCATTGGCAGGAAATGTCTGTCTTCCGACAAGTGTCTTTTGAGCAGCATGGTGGCTCAGTGTCTGCCAATTACTTATATTAACAAACTAACTAGTTTTTAAATATTTTATCTCTTGTAGGACTACAAACACCAGCACACATGTACATGTTAGGAGTTGTAGTCCTGGATTACATATTTACTACAGTAGCCATCCTATAGGTGTGTGTGGGGGGTATCAGTGAGCCAGAATTCTGTTGCAAGTTTCCCTCAGCAAGAAATAGAATGGTGACTGATATGAGGTGAAGTATTATCTTTCCTCTCCATAATACACACAGCAGTACTACTGCCCTAACACTGTACATCTTTACAGTATAACACTATAGGGGAAGATTTATGAAAGCCTGTGCAGAAGAACAGTGGAGCAGTTGCTCATAGGTTTCCCATATGAATCTGGTTGCTAAGATCTGACTGGTTGCTATGGGTGACTGTTTCCCTGTTCCTCTGCACAAGTTTTGATAAATCACCCCCCATAGTTCCTGTATTAAAAGGACAACTCCGTCCAAAACTATTTTGTTATTACTTACAGAAAGTTAGACAAATTTCTAATGTACATTAATTATGGGAAATGCACATATATGGCTATTTCCCTTAATTTAGTAGATCAGGGAGAATTTAGATTCTCTAAAAAAATATGACGTCACGAACCGGGGTTGTAATTACAATGGATCGCCTGCAGGGGTGCACTATATATAGAAGTCAATGAGTACCATTGACTTCTATATATATAGTGCGCCCCTGCTGGACACTCCATTGAAATTACAATGGATGTGTATGTACATGTAATACAGTATACAGTGTTTTTGATGTATACAGTATACAGTGTCCTTGCTCCCCAAAGTATTCCATAAATGTAATCAATCAGTACATAACAGTAAGCACGCCGCCGCCGCTACCGAACGCCCGACGCTCTGTACTACGCTCATCTACTACTCTCAGAGAGAGTAGTAGCTGGGTTCTATCGCCGCTGCTGCGCGCAGGGGGAGCCACTCATCACTCTGCAGCTATCATCCCCATCCTCCTCCGGCCAAACTTTACTCTATGTGATCGCTGAATCCCCGCCAGCGCCGCTCTCCGATCACGCATGCCGGCCGGAGACACCAGGAAGCATCGGGAGCCGGCATGCGTGATCGGAGAGCGACGCCGGCGGGGATTCATCGATCACATAGAGTAAAGTTTGGCCGGAGGAGGAGTGCTTATAGCTGCTGCAGAGTGATGAGCGGCTCCCCCTGCGCCCATCAGCAGCAGCATCAGCGGCGATAGAACCCAGCTACTACTCTCTCTGATGAGAGTAGTTGAGCGTAGTCCAGAGCGGCGGTTCAGCGGGCGTTCGGTAGCGGCGGCGGCGTGCTTACTGTTATGTACTGATTGATTACATTTATGGAATACTTTGGGGAGCAAGGACACTTGCTCCCCAAAGTATTCCAGAAATGTATTCAATCATTCATCCATTTTAATGGAGTGTCCAGCAGGGGTGCACTATATATAGGAGGTCAATGGTACTCCATCCATTGTAATTACACCCCCGGTTCAGGACGTGATCTCTTTTCTTTAGAGAATCTGAAGTCTCCCTGATCTACTAAATTAAGGGAAATAGCCATATATGTGCATTTCCCATAATTAATGTACATTAGAAATTTGTCTAACTTTCCGTAAGTAATAACATATTAAAAAAGTTTTGGTCGGACTTCTCCTTTAAAGTGCTTGAAAAAGCACTATATTGTAATCCGTATTCTTCTGCCAACCCGAACTGCTTTGCTCACAGACTCTGTTCAAACTGCGTTTGGTAGCACTTGGCGGTGACAGGTGTGCTATTTATTTTTGGTTCAATCGAATGTCGTTTTAACGTTTAAAGACCCCTAATTTCCCATAAGAAATAATGGCCACAATGTAAACGTGAACAGCCAATCACAGCACATATTCAAATAGCTGAAATATAGCAGCCAATAAAAATTCTAAGGTCTCTTCAATCAATGCTTACAATATCCACATGTCCACTATTGGCCAATAAAGGATGTGGAAGAGGAAAGGTCCTTAAAGATTGTCTCACTGACATTGTTTTACCATTATAAGTTGCAGAGCTGAGTCGGTGATGTTATAAAGGGACAGTGCATAGCTTGCTCTTAAAAGCACAGTACCAAAGACCTAAGTCTCTTTTAAAGGGACAGTATATAGGTCACTCTTAAAGGGGTTGGCACCAAAGTTGCTCTTGAGGGAAGGGGAATCAAGGGTTAAAAAAAGGGAAGTTACTGTTAAAGGGGCGCTCTATTCAAGCACTATGTATTTCCCTGGGAATGCAAAGTTTATATAGCTCCAAGCTATTCTATTCACTCCTGGTCTCCTCCATGTCCTGCTGCAGTTTTTAATTGGCTCAGATGTTAGCTCCTCCTACAGGGTTGTAACTAAAGGAATGTGGCTGCATAACCCCACCCACCTGATAACTCCGTTTCCTCACTGGCAGGAACAGAAAGGGAATGTGACATCACCGGAAGTAAAGACACAGGCAGGAGCGGTCATGTGACTAAGCCTGAGAATGCAAAAAGCTCTCAAGCGAAAAAATAGAAGTGTATGTAATATATGCAACACTTAAACTAGCATTGCACTGACCTTTATTGAAAAATCCCTGACAACCCCAAAAAGTTTTGACTGGTGGTGTGTGTGAAATAATGCCACATCATGGATAGTCAATGCTTTTTATAAACACTTTATTTAAAATACAAGTCATCATAAAATAAAATGGACATTTTCTCTATCGTCTCAGCATTGAGAACATGACACAATTTATGTCTTCAGTTAAAACAGAAGTTTTTTTTTTTTTAATGTTCTGCATCACCAGGCCGTGTGAAGACAGGAGGCAAAGTCTGGTAAATATTCCTTTATTTTGGTCACCATAAAATTCAACAGGTGCTGATCAAACATTGAAACTATTGGACCAGCAGAGAAAGAAAAACTACTCTAAGGGTACGTGCACACTATGGAATTTCCATGGAGACTTCAAGTGGATTCCGCCAGGCGGCCAAAGAATTGAAATGTTAAAGGGAGACGGGGATATACATACACGCAGCGGAATTAAAAATATGCTGCAAGTATGTACACTCGTACAGGATTGCAGCAGATTTCACACGGAGAGTTTCACTGCGATCCTGTATATATGTGAATCACCCAGTTTGCATAAAACATCTATCTTGACTCTAGAGCGAAGGATTAAAATAAGAGTTCATGATTAATGGTAAGAAGCCCCTATAGACTTTCATTGAACAGCAGCACTAAGGCTAAACTGTATTTTCCAGATTTATAACTAGGAAAAGCCAACCAAACAACATAAACCAACCAGCAAACTGAGGACCAGTGAATAATAAAAATTAAAAAAAAAAAAAACAACATGTACCTTTACAGTTTTTATTTTTTAGTGCAAGTACTGCATGGCTTACCATTAGAGATGAGTGAATCTACATTATTAGCGAAGCCCTACATTCAGGTGCCGCCTTGTCATCTGGCTGCTTTTGAACTCGACTCCAGGTGCCTGGAAAAGCTGGATGCAGTCCGGGAAGAAGTTCCCCAGGACTGCATCCAGCTTTTCCACACACCCAAAGCAGAGCTGCCGATGGACAAGTGAATTCTTGAGGCTCACTGGCACAGCTGGGTGGGATAGCAGATATCTTACCTTCATAGAGTATATGCCCTCCTGTCTCTTCGTTGAAGAAAGGACAATAAACAGTATCCAACATTACCGCTAGAGATGAGCGAATTTACAGTAACAACTAATCAAAGCGCTATCTCTGCAATCCATTTATCAGCCTGCTGCCTTTTAACTCACTGCCACTCTGTGCTCCTCCTCACCAGGTGCTGGGTAAAGCTGGATCCAGTCCTGGGAAACTTCTTCCAGTTTTCCAGGACTGGATCCAGCTTTTCCCAGCACCCAGAGAGCTGAGAAAGCGCTTTATTATGAAATCTTTAAAATTACCGCTGCTCCAACTCAAGCGTCAATATTAGAGTCGAGCGAACTTACAGTAAAAATATGGTGAATCGCTTTGTTAGCTCGTCAGTCGGCTGCCTTTGAAGTTTGTGCCACTCTGCTCTGGGTGCTGGGAAAAGCTGGTCCAGTCCTGGGAATCTGAAAGAGTTTCCCAGGACTGGATCCAGTTTTTCCAGGCACACTGGGAGGAGCAGCAAAAACTTCAAAAGGCAGCAGGCTGATAAGTTGACTGCCAAGCTAACAAAGCGATTTGCTTCATTTTTACCGTTTACTCATCTCCAATCATTATTTCTTTTTTTTAATACAGATGAAGCAGAGCAGATTTTGGCCAATATATATGAAAAGTAGATACCCTCTGTAAATATATTGCTTTCTGTATGTTCGCAATCCTGCCTGTGTTATAGGCCAATGTCTTCTGTCTGATGGTCAGAAAGCTAAAAGGGGTAGTGCGGTGCAACATTTATTCATTAAATAACACACATTACAAAGGAGGACCACCGGAGAAGTCAACCACCAAAGAAGCTCCCTGCGAACAGCAGGGGACAGGAGGATCTTCTTGTGGAGAGACAGAGGGGACCTGTCCCACTGAGACAGAATCGCCCGCTGCAGAGGGCGTGAATGAAACTGAGCGAAGGGGATCGCCTCGAAAGAGGAGACCATCTTACCCAAGACTCGCATGCAAAGGCGAATCGAACAGGGGCGGAGCAGAGAGACTGACGACTTTGTTGGGAGGAAGGAGGACGCGGGCCGTCTCTGTGTTGAATAGCATCCCGAGAAACTCCATAGAGCGGGAGGGAAGATTTTTGGTAATTGATCACCCAACCGAAATCGGTCAAGAGATAGAGTGTGATCTGAAGGCTGCACAAAGTGTCCTGTTTGGAGCGGCCCTTTACCAAGAGGTCGTCCAGGTATGGCAGGACAGCCACCCCCTTTGACCGAAGCAGAGCCATCAAAGGTGCAAGGATCTTGGTAAAGACCTGAGGCGCCGTGGCGAGCCCGAAGGGCAGGGCAACGAACTGGAAATGTCCAGAACCGACGGCAAAACGTAGGAAACGTTGATGAACCGCCAAAGGCGAACAAACCTGTTCAACCGTTTCAAATCCAGGATAGAACGGACCGAGCCGTCCTTTTTGGGGACTGAACAGATTGGAATAGAATCCCTGGAAGTGCTCGGAGGGGGGAACTGGGACCACAACTCCTTGAGCTAGGAGATTCTAAACCGCCCGAAAAAGCTCGGAAAGCCGTGCCGAAGAGCGTGGGAGATTTGATGGAAAAAAGCGAGGCGGTGGAATGCACACAAACTCGATTTTGTACCCTGGAGGACACCACCTCCCGAGCCCACACATCGGACACATGGGCGAGCCAAATCTCCTTGAAGGAGAGCAGACGACCCCCTACTTGAGGGAGAGACCCGAGTGGGGAAGGACCCTCAGGAAGAAGACTTGGGGGCAGGACCCTTAGAAGGGCGAGAACGGGGCTGCCAGGAGGGGCGGGGTTTGAAGGAGGGCTTCCTAGAAGGAGCTGGAGGCGTATCCTTAGCTGGGCGACGACGTGCCGGAGGCTCAAAGGAGCGGAAACGGCTGGAACGCCTGGGAGGCTGAGGGCGCCGGGATCGGTTTTGAGGAAGCAAGGAGCTCTTCCCATCCCCCCCCCCCCCCCCGTAGCGTCCCAGATTATTTTATCCAGCCGCTCCCCAAAAAGTCTGTTTCCTGCAAAGGGAAGAGAAGTCAGAGCCTTCTTGGAGGCGGCGTCAGCTGACCAGCATTTTAACCAGACAGAGCGTCGGATGGCTACAGAGTTTGCCAGGGCCCACGCAGACAAACGAGCAGCTTCCTGAGAAGCGTCGCACAAGTATTTGGACGCATGTAGAATCTGTGAGGCCAGAGACAGGAGATCCTCACGCGGGGTGTCCAGGGAGAGGTCATGGACTAACTGCCTGGCCCAAGAGGAACAAGCCTTGCTGACCCAGGATGCAGCAAAGGTAGGACGTAGGGCCGAACCAGCTGCAACAAAGACAAACTTCGAAAAAGCGTCGATTTTCTTGTCCACCGGGTCAGTGAGTGAAGCACCATCTGCCAGAGGCAGAGTAGTTGACTTGGAAAGTCGAGAAACCGGAGGATCCACAGATGGGGGCACTGTCCGTGTAGTGACCAAGTCAGGGGAGAAGGGAAACAAAGCCTCGGCATGCTTAGAGGATGGAATCCGCCAGTCAGGGTGATCCACTCCTTGGCTAGGAGATCCTCAAAATCCTTATGGCTGGGAAAAACCAATGGCTGTCGCTTATGGCGACGGAAGGAAACACCACTCTTGGAGGTAGAAGAGGACTCTTCCTCAATATGTAAGGTGTCTCGCACTGCACGGATCAAGGGGTCAGAGTCAGAGGGGTCCCCCGAGGTGGCGGAGAGGGGTCGCTGGGAAGCGGAACCGCCTGCAGTGGATCTGGGAGGAGAAATGTCTGAGGAACACCTAGAGGGCGACCGTGAGACAGAGTCTAGGTCTCTTATGAGACCGTCCTCTGGAAGGGGAGTCAGGAGATACCCTGGAGGGTCCTGCTGCTGGAGGCGCCTGGGAGGGCAACCGCTCAATGGCATGGATCATGACCTGCGACAGCTTAGAGAGGTCACCGATCGCCTGGGACAGGGATCTAACCCACTCAGGAGAGGCTACATCTGAACCTGGAGGGGGGGCCTCCTGGGAAGTGGCACCAGGGTTAAGGCATAGCAGGCAGAGGGAACCAGGCTGACCACAGGGGAATTTCTTATTGCAACGAGCACACGCAAAGTGTGTCGCCACAGCCGCGGGAGCGAGCTGTCTAGGGGGGTCGTCCCGGGGACCAGACATGGTAGCTAGGGCTGTTAGCCTGGGGAGTGGAGGAGGGGAATATCACCCACTGGGTGAGCCTACCAGACCCTGGAGCTGCTGCCGCACTGGATGCTGGAGCTGGAGCTGCACTGGATGTTGGAGCTGAGGCACGCTGGAACTGCTGCACTGGAAGCTGTAGCTGGTGCACGCTGGAATAGCTGCACTGGATGCTAGACTGCTGCTGTGCACAGGGAGCTGAGGCTGCTGTATTGGCAGACAGTGATAACAGCAGGTGGCCACGAGCTGAAGCTGCTGCTGGCAAGAGGAGGAGGAAGGGAGGGGGCACAGGAAGAAAAGGTGGGGGCTACAGAGTAGCCAATAGGAGAAAGGGCTGTGGCGGGAAGAGCCAAAAAACGGGCGGGCGCCCCGCCCCCAGTGACGTCACTAGCGTGCGCCGACGCGGCCTAGCTCCGGCAGAAGCCGGGGCCTAAATTTGTGGGGCAGGTCGGCGGTAGCGAGACGGCGGCGCGGAGCGCCAAAAAACGCGACCGCCGAAGTCAAAAGGAGGAGAGAGGGGCCCCTGCGTGCTGCAGTGGCTCCGTGGGAACGAAAAGAGGTGGGCATCAGCCCAGCTAGGAGGGTGATGAGAAGGGGGAGCAGGAGGCAAGCTGTCCAGCTAGGACAGGTGATAGGGGAGGGAGGGCTGTGCTGCAGAGAAGTGTGCCCTGTGGCAATGGGGACTAGGGAGAGCAGGGAAGAGGCTACTGGTTACCCTAGCCAGGATGACCCCCCCCAAGGACAGGACTACTCACCTGTCCGGCGTCTTCGGGTGCTCGCAGGGTCACCCCCTCGGTAACCTTGCACCTGGGTGGGGTACCGGCATCCTGCCGCAGGGAGCTGGCAATGGGGGACGGGTGACCGGCGCATGGGAAGTGAAAACTTCCAGTGCACCCTCAGGAGGAGGCTACGTCTGGTGTGGCAGCCCACGCCGACGGTCCCCCTGATAACCTAGGAAAGAAGAAAAAGAAATAAAACTAAAATAATAAAGAGGTTCGTGTCACCTGTGTCTACCTCCTACGGACACTAGACTAAAACTGAGTTAGCCTGGTGCCTGTAGGAGGGGTATAGCCTGCCAGGCGGAGTCACTTCTTCTTCTGTCTAGTGTCGCCTCCTAGTGGCAGTAGCTTATACCCACTGGTGCTGTGTCCCCCAATGACAGGCACAAGAAAAATGTGTTTCACTGCACTACCCCTTTAATATCACACATCCTAGAAAGTGATAGGTCAGCTTCCCCTACATTAGATTTCTGTACAGTACTTGGCGTAGTGCACAGCGCTTACTTACTGTATGATTAACAGCCAAGCTATCTGAAAGATCGGTGACAAACCACATGAAATGTAGAAATACAAGGCAGGTTTTGGTTGCTGCATATACAATACTTTTGCAAGTGTGAACACCAGTGGCTCAAATGCAGAGTGATAGCAGAACACGGATTTACAACAATCATTTCTCTACAATGAGTATAGTGAGAGCTCCTATTCACCAGAAGTACCAGCAGACCAACAGCCTCATTCATATCCTTTTAATAGTGTTCTTTCAGAGACAAAAGAAAATTAAAGTTTAAAAAAAATCTTTTCCCAGATAAAATTCTTCTAAAACAAAAAAAAAAATGCATAAATGAACAGAAAATTATACAGACAGTAAAATATTAAAAAAAAAAAAATGCCCCAAGCCTTGCAAAGCATCTGCAAAGTCAATGTTAAAGTAACAGGGTGCTTCGGAGTTTGTCTGGACAGTTAAAATTTGAATTTGACATTTTGAACATTTAAAAATTCTTATAATATGTTGTGCAGCAAAAGACATAAAATAGCTTAAAACGGTCTCAATTGCCTATATATCAAATATGATTCCAGACTATAGGTAAAACAATTCTTGAAATCCACCCACAGTGAATTGCACATTAGTAGCGGGAAGCTGTTTGCTATGCTTACACCTAATCCACCGCCTACATGCGCCACATGTTAAGAGATTGACAATATATCCTTTAAAACTGTACCATATTAAAATAGCAGCATACGGCTTGTAATGCCTTAGAGATTTGTGTAGTCTTTGTGGACAGGTCCGTCATGTAGTAGTATCAGTTGTCCAGATGCCACTGCTGAGCGGGCGAACCGTCGCAGATTGCCATGGCGACGTATCCCTTATGACTGAGGGAGTCTATGAGCTTCAAGCATTGCCCGACCGAGACTTGATAGAGGCGGTTGTTTTTCTGGAGGAACAAAGTAGTTCTTACTAAATCTGGCATACAAGGAGCAATAAAAACCTCATACCTCATAAAGCTAGTCACAACGTGTGCTATTCCCGGAATGTCAGCCACATGCCCGAGCCAACCCATGTCCACTGCAGGCGTAATGAGAGGTTCCCAGGGCAACTAGCTGCGGGTTGAATCACTGCGACCAAGGATACACAATGCACTGGCACAACAACAACACAGGCATGACAGCTCTGGAATTTTTCTGATGGCAAATGGTTCGTGTGAAGGGGCACCAGGATAAATGCATCAAAACTAGAACTGGTCACAACTTTCAATTTGTAGAGAAAATAAAAATCAGAGGAAGAATGTGATGGTTTTCTATGGGTATGGTGAGTGTCCTATCAGTAGGGGTCCATCCCCTTGGATCCTCATCATTTATGAGAAAGGGGTTCCAGACAAACATGTGATCAGACGCACATGCTGTCGCTCTAACCAACTCAGGCCTGATGGAGATAACCAGGCTTGGCCATCTTCAAGTCCATCCATCTGAACGACATGGCAGCACTCTGATCGGGGGTCCTAACTGGTGGTAAGGAGTATACTTTGGTGGGAAAATCCTTAAAAGGAGAAGTTCGGCCAATATTTTTAATTAATTTTTAATATGGTATTAGTTATGGAAAGTTCGACAAATTTGTAATGTACATTAATTATGGGAAATGCACATTTACGGCTATTTCCCTTAATTTAGTAGATCATGGAGACTTCAAATTCTCAAAAATTCAGTGACGTCACGAATCAGGGTGTAATTCCAATGGAGTGTCCAGCAGGTGGCGCACCTTATATAGAATTTAATGAGTACCATTGACTTCTATATATATATATATATATATATATATATATATATATATATATATATATATATATATATATATATATATATATATATATATATATATATATATATATATATATATATATATAGTGCGCCCCTGCTGGACACTCCTTTGGAATCAATGGCTGTATAAATGTGCAGACTGACCTGTTCCATATACACTGTACTAGGATTGGGGATGTCCCTGGTACTACTCCCTCATCATCTGCTCATACTATAAGCAGATGATGGGGGAGTAGTACATTGTATAAATGTGCAGACTGACCTGTTCCATATACAGCCATTGATTCCAATGGAGTGTCCAGCAGGGGCGCACTATATATAGAAGTCAATGGTACTCATTGAATTCTATACATAGTGCGCCCCCTGTTGGACACGCCATTGGAATTATACCCTGATTTGTGACGTCACCGAATTTTTGAGAATTTGAAGAAGTCTTCATGATTAAGGGAAATAGCAGTAAATGTGCATTTCCCATAATTAATGTACATTACAAATTTGTCTAACTCTCCATAACTAATAACATATTAAAAAATGCTTTTGGCCGGAGTTGCCCTTTAAATTGTTTTAGCACAACATAACAAAATGTCGAAGTGTCTGAAGACTTCCCGAATGTATTATAAGTGTTCATAAATTAACAGCATATAGAATATACTTACACCAAACACCCATTGTTGCGACCCACCAGATCCATGACATTTCATCAGCCGGGGAGGATCTGAGGACCGTGTTTCTGACATATCCAAGCACAACAGATTACTCAGGATGAGCTCATGTTCTTCATTATATGTCCAGATCTGGAAATGTCATACAGATATATTATATATAATATTCTACGCTGCTGCTTCTTCTCCATTATAATGCATTCCAATCACTTTGCATATATTTGTATATGAAAAAATGCAGACCAGAGTGCATGGCAGGACCCATCTGGAAGGAACCACCACTGATGCTGAGGAGCTTTCCAATGTGTACACTTTATAGCAGGACATTGCTGTATGTGAACTCGTATTCTGATCTATTTCATGTCAGCTGATTATTATGACTGCTGGATGATTACTATTCATCTGGTGTTGGAATTACACATTACCTGGTCAGAATCATTGAAGTCACAATCTTTGACAACGACCAGCCCCGCCTTCTGACTAGGATGACCCTGGGCCACAAGACAACGGTTCGTCTGCATGTTGATGATCTAAAAATGAGAATGCTTTAAAGTTACACACTGTTTAGTATGACTGGTGCCAAATAAATTATAAGACATTTCCCATAGACATAGATAGTATATGTTATTTCTCTGTTGAAACGGAGTATCCAATACTGCAATCATGCAGCCTAGCTAACCGGAGAATTATGGAAAAAGGATTTGTGGTTTGTTCTCTTCCTTGTGAATGTCCCACAAAAAACAAGCCTTCATCCAGAAACATCAATTATAGCTATATGTGAGAATACATTTTTATATATATATATATATATATATATATCTCAAGCTTGGTACTTGCAAACAAACACTGAAAATAAAAATGTATTTATAGTTTTAAGTTACAAAAAAAAATATTTTTATTTAAGTGACAGGACTTAAAAACTGTATAAATTAATATAGTTGTACTCATAATAACCCACAGTAAAAAGTTACCATGTGATTTTCAGTGCCCTCTCATTCATACAGCGGACCGACTCAGTAACAAACTGACGTTTGAACTGATCCCATTTATTTGAATTTACAATCCATTATAATGGAAAACTGGAGGGGTCAATGGTCAGACTCCCATAATCAGCTAGATAGAGGATAACTTTGTCAGCTGGGAAAACCCCTTTACAGGGTTAATAAAAAAAGATCTCTTACAACTTACTTTTTGCAGATCTTCTTTATGTTTATTTCTGTCACTATTCCAGACAATTATAGCAGTAGATATTGAACAATTATCTTACCCTCCCACGTTGTAGGATTTTGGGCCTTTTCTGGCCTCTATTAACAAATACAGGTGGTTGGGCTTTGGCATTGGGACCAGAAATTTGCATCTCCGGATAAATATTGTCCAGATACCACTTAAAAGATTTGCAATTTAGCCTGTTCCTCAGAGCTACACGTTCACTGATGTCTCCATAGTCTCTGTTCCTGAGCTCAGGTCTGAGGGCAAAATACTGCTCCTGGTCAGAAAAGAAAGGGAGGATAAGTCACTGCAAAAACATCCAGATGCTTATACCATTTGTGGAACATTTAAAGTGACACTGTCACCCCCTTTGTGCCTTCTGACATCTCTACACAGGTGTAAAGGGTAAATTTAGCGGTTTTCATAACTTATTTCATATCATACATCATGGTGTTTGTTCAAGTAAAAAGTGTCCTTTTATCAACTGCAGATTGTATTAAGTGGGCGTGGCCTCGCGGCATTAGTGCCACTTAGCCATGCTCACAACGGTACAGTTGGCCCCGCCCCTCCCCGGCCATTGGAACAGGCTGGCTGAAAGGTCTAGACCCCACCCCCTTTACGTTGACATAACCATTAGCTTCAAGGGGGTGGGGCCAACGGTGTCGTTGTGGGCGTGGCTAAGTGGTGCCAATGCCGCGAGGCCACGCCCACTTAATACAATCCGCAGTTGATAAAGGGACACTTTTTACTTGAACAAATACCATGACGTATGATATGAAATAAGGTATGAAAAACGCTAAATTTACCCTTTACACCTGTGTACAGATGTCAGAATGCACAAAGGGGGTGACAGTGTCACTTTAAAGGGGTTATCCAGCGCTACAAAAACATGGCCACTTTCTTCCTGAGACAGCCCCACTCTTGTCTCCAGCTTGGGCGCGGTTTTGCTGCTCAGTTCCATTGAAGTGAATGGAGCTTAATTGCAAACCGCACCTGAGCTGGAGACAAGAGTCGTGTTGTCTCTGAAATAAAAGTGGCCAGGTTTCTGTAGCACAGGACAACCCCTTTAAGGGGTTGTCCTTGTCCCAAACCATTCATTCCATACTTTTTATCTACTCAGTCTCCTTCCCCCAGTTCTGAGCTGCTGCTTTCTGCTGAAGAGACAAAAAACTGTGTGTGAGTTGAGTTATTTTCTCCGTCTCCCTCCCCTTCCGAGACGGCAGATGTAAACAAGTCCCTATCTGCAACTTTGTGGCAACTTTGTAACTGACGGGAGGATTAAATCACAGTAAGTTCATCAGCAACTTGACCGCAGATTAATCTTGCCTGCATTACAAAGAAGCTTTAAAGTTGCAAATAAAGCCGTCCAGGGACTTGTTTACATCAGCTGTCTCAGCGAGGAGAGGGGAAGAAGGGGAGACGGACAGAACAGCTCACATACAGTTTTTTGTGTCTTCAGCAGAAAGCAGCAGCTCAAAACTGGGGGAAGTAGACTGAATAGATAATAACAAGTATGGAATGAATTCTTAGTCTTACCATGGGCAGCAACATATGAAAAGTTATGTTTGAGTGGCATACCCCTTAATTTTTCCTTTGATGATCCACTAATATTCCCAAAATGCTTAAAATGGGGCAAGCAACTATATCCCGTTATGTTATTCAGTCATGTGCTGGATGAAACTAATGGTTGGCCCTTACTGTGCTGTAAAAAGACCATTCAGTGTTTATAGTCGGTGTGTCATTATTTGCAGCAATGTTCCTAGTCCTTACAGAGTTTGTCTAGCTTGCATATTTCCCTATTTGGGTCACACATGCAGGATCTGCAGCAGATTTGATGCTGTGTTCCACCGATTACACAGATATCTGCAGCAGATCCTGCACATATAAATGAACCCTCAAAGCCAAAGATTGCCACAGTCAGCTGTAAATACTAGAAACATAGCAAATACCTTATAGTCATCCATCCATACATGTGCCAGTCGTAAGGAATTATGAGCCATAGTGTCATGGCCACCGGGCGATCCATATGGACGTCTTTTCCGGAATATATGCCCAACCCTTGAGCAAGGTACAATGAGAAGGCTCCCGCCACACATCCAGATCTGAAACAGGATGAGATTATATTATTAAAAACGCACGAGATCAACTACGCAAACCACCGACTGATGAATAGTAAACAGAGATTTCTATTAAATAAATATTTTCAGTTTTTAACAAAAAGCATATTATTCCCCTCTCCTTCCCCAACCTAATCTCTCTCGGGTATCGTCACCTATGCGGTAACGGTACTCTCGGTAGTAGCAACATCCCCATCGCTACTGACCATAGCTATCTTATCCTGTAGCCGCCATAGATTGCAAAGGTTTCAATATATGACTGGAAATAAGTGTTGTCAGGCCTGGATTTACTGTGACAGTAGAATATTATCATGGGGGTTGGATGGTCATATTGCTTACAAAGCAGCTTCTAAAAAATATCTTGCTAAAAAATGCTTGCATCTTATATTCAGGGGACAGGGTGGCCTAACAATGTCTAATGGTCGGGCACGGTGCCAATTCAGCACTTTGCCCAACCGCTGTGTGAACTCTGCAGCTGCTGATAGCTGCACAGTCCTCTACCTTCTCCTGCCAGCCACTGATAAGTGAGATCAGTGCTGGGCAGGAGAGGTATCCAGAGGCATCACCTCCAGATTGCTAAATTTCCCTGCTGGTGGTCTCTACACAGAAAATTTACCCCTAGACCACTGCTCCAACACATTTGGGCTAGGAGATTCAACTATATCTGAGTGTTTCCTTCAGACATAAACTGCCTACAGAGGACTGATCTGCAATCAGACACTGGCTGACAGCTGTGCGAGCCGGAGGCCGGGCAACATTGATTATTCATGAAGAAGAACAAGGAGGAGGAGGAGGAGGGATGAGGTGTGCTAGAGTGCAGTACAAATGCTGAGTCACAACTCCTCATTGACTCTTCTTTACAGTAGGAGACCTGAGATTGCGCATAATCCACTCCACAGACATATTATCAAACAGTACCATACTGACAAGACCCAGACTACTGCACACTGTCAGCACATTAGGTAGGGCCCAGGTGCTGAAAGAGTCCCTTTAAATACAGCCCCATGACTGACTCGTTGGGACCACAGGACCGCCCTCATGACTAGTTGGAATGAATTAGCATACACTGAGGGAATAAAATTAGGTGCTTTGCAGCCTGGGACTCAGGAAGCACAAATATGCTTGGACACTACTTTGGAGCTTTACTAACAATGTGTCTTAGATTTTAGATGAGATGATGGGTTTCCCTCTAAGCACATTTGATGCCAATGGGGCATATCCCCACCGGTTTGTTGGCCATTATCTTACACAGCAACTTAACATCTAAACCACAGGTGCCGAACTCAGTCTCTCAAGCTGTTACAAAACTACAATTCCTATCATGCCTGGTCAATGTTAAAGCTTTGGCTGTCCACGATGGGAATGGTAGTTTTCCAACAGTTGGAGGGCCTGAGTTTCACACCTGTGGTCTAGACTAATAAGAGATATAGGGCATTAAGAGTCAGGGCCAGCAGGTTCCTTATTCTCGAGTCGATCCAAATCCGAACTTTCGGCATTTGATTAGCGGTGGCTGCTGAAGTTGGATAAAGCCCTAAGGCTATGTGGAAAACATGGATATAGTCATTGGCTGTATCCACGTTTTCCAGACAACATTAGAGCTTTATCCAACTTCAGCAGCCACCGCTAATCAAATACTGAACAATCGGGTTCGGATGGACCCGAACCTGGTTCACTCATCTCTAGTCCTTTCTTATCAGGAACAAGTCATTGTATACACTCTATGAAAACACCACAAGTTCCTCAAATTTTACAAATGTAGAAAAGGCTTGCCATGAAGATCAGATGACGACAATCCTCGCTGTCAGAGAAGGAAACATATACGATCAACAACTTCAAACTAATTTTAAGAAAATGCCAGTGAAAGTACAAAAAATAAATAAAAAACTGAAGAGTTGTGGGTAATGGATCACACATGGTCGTCTGAACTTTGGGGTAATTTCGCAATAAAACAAATTGTTACAGCATAAAAAAAAACAAAAAAAAAACAATATGCCATATATGGGGAAAATATGCTAAAAAGATTGTAAGTTATGCCTCTGTATAGTGAAAGGAAACATCAGGCACATGTACAGAAAGACATGGATTTAAAAAAAATAAATAAAAAAATAAAAAAATAATAATATATATATATTACACACACACATACATATATGTCTTTCTGTACATGTGCCTGATGTATATATTTATTATATATAGCTAGCTTTATACATTCAGAAATGGACTGAACGATGTCACTCCTATTCTACATTCAATCTATTAAAATCAATGGACCTGGCATGGATACACAAAGGGACAACACAGGCAGGCATACCATTCTTTTACATCATGATGTGAACGGTCTCACAAGAGTTTTTCCCTACTTACCCGAAATGAAATTTCCAGATTTTCTCCACCCCAGATGTCCATGCCACTGTCATATTGTCCCAGTGTATTAAAATACTCTCTGTCCATTGCAAAAAGCCCCCCAGCCATCGTAGGAGATCTGGAATACAGGCAACGCACATGTTATCAGTAGATCAAGCACATAGAGAGAACTTATAATTGAAGGTGTAGCCGAACGTTAAAGGGGTCATTGGGAGTTTAACAAAAAAAAAAAAATTAACTTCTTTCTTCATGAAACAGCACCACCCTTCTCCATGGGCTGCACCTGGTAGTGAAACTCTGCCTTATTAAATAGCATAGGACTGAGCTAATCCCTGACAACAGGGGCGCCATTTTTAGAAGGAATTTGTAATTTTTTTGTTTTGTTTTAAAGAACCATTCTTTTGTTTTTTTATTCCCTCTCCTGCTGCAGGCTGACATGTATCCTTACCATTGATGACTGGTTTCCATGTAAGTATATATGTCAGTCTGCATGGGGGGAAAGATTACAAAAAAAAAAAAAACTGCCCTGCTTCTTTAAAGTGGTTGTTCACCAAAATGTTTTTTTCTTTAAAATCAACTGGTGCCAGAAAGTGCCAGAGATTTGTAATTTGCTTCTATTGGAAAATCTCAAGTCTTCCCGTACTTATCAGCTGCTGAATGTCTTGCATGAAGGGGTATTTTTTAATCAATCTAGGGAGCAGTTTTCTATGGAGATTTGCTACTGCTTTGGACAGTTCCTGACATGGACAGAGGTGGCAGCAGAGAACACTGTTCAGACTGGAAAGAATACACCACTTCCTGCAGGACACACAGCAGCTCATAAGTACTGGAAGATTTTTTATTAGAAGTAAAATTACAAATCTCTGGCACTGGTTGATTTGAAAGAAAACATTTTTGGGGGTGAACTACCCCCTTTAATGTCACATAAACCCCTTTACATCAGTATTATACAGTCATGTACAGTTTCTCCTGCAGTAGGTCAGTGCCGTTCTACAGAAAATGTGAGGTTTATCGGAGAATAACATAGAAGGTCAGAAGTCTAAGCTACATAACTGAATCCAACTGAATCCACATGATAGAAGAGATTTCCATGTGCCAGC
The DNA here is from genome assembly GCF_027789765.1 of Dendropsophus ebraccatus. Classification (NCBI taxonomy): domain Eukaryota; kingdom Metazoa; phylum Chordata; class Amphibia; order Anura; family Hylidae; genus Dendropsophus; species Dendropsophus ebraccatus. The sequence goes on along the minus strand of NC_091455.1, from coordinate 183,453,080 downwards.
CGTTTATCCTGCCGACCTATATTACCAAGGACTTCATTTTTAACAATAAATATAAGTTTAATTGAGACTTGTGAGGAGGATACAGAACAGATGAAAGCTCCTAGCGTCTTATGTCTTCTGGGAAGTTTTTTTCTTTTTTTGGAAACTTTAAATAAAAAAAATAAAAAATCACTTCCATATTGAAGCAGCGAATTTATAGCGCTACAGATTGGCCGCCAACAAAAACCACATAACTTTTTCCAATAAACAATCCAGCTAATAGACTCAAATACTATTCATTTCTTGGTCAAATTAATCCTTCAGATTGTCGATAGAGAAAGCCAGGTCAAGTGTTCCCGTTACTGAAGCTCTCTGCCAGGACTCTGCTATGAGAGCCGCTGGCGGCCTGTGGGAGCCCAGTACTCTATACTTCTAGGACACAGAGTACAAAGGGAGTTATGACAAGAATCCAATAATAAGGCTTCTTATGTTGCACGGCTTTACAAGAGGAAAACAAATTTAGAGTCTGACTACTACAGTGGACGCCTTATGTTATTGTGCTCGATTGTTTCTTACTTTGCCAATTACTACAAAATACCATTCTGTGTTATGTAAGCTGGAGGCCGGATTATACTGTCTACATTACACAATAGCAACAACAGACCCATAAAGTCTAGTGTAGAGATGGCCATACACTTTCAATAACAGATTCGTAGGACGTAGAGCTCTGGTGGGAGGTGGCTTGTCTCTTCAAAAACAAAGGGGGTCGGGCACTGATATTCCATCATGCCTGACATCATCTGTCAGGGTCTCAGGAGAACCCTCCCCCCCCCCCCCCCCCCCCCATACACTTTATACTAACGGCCAAATCTGTTGTGAGCTTTATCAGCTGAGCTGACATAAGGATAAAGTATATGCTGCCCAGGCACAGAACATAAACAGCCTATTCTTACCTCTCTGCACTCCCCTCAGTGTCCTCCTGTGTCATCTTCGGTCCATGGCTGAATGATCCTGCCTTCACTTCCAAGACAGACTCATCTGGCAGTGACAGCCCGCTCAGCCAATCTCTTCCTGAGAGAGGACAGCACCACAGCCAGCAAAGATGACATAGGAGGGCACAGGGGGAGCACAGGGTGGTAAGAATAAGCTGTTTGTTATGTTGAAATAAGACTTTAATTCTTTAAAGGGGATCGGTCAGCTGTAATGCATGTTCCAATCTGCTCACAAATAGCTGGTAGGATGGAGACACATGGTACATTTCACATAACTGTGATTCCAGAATGTAGAAAAATGCTTTTATTAGATAGTAAAAAGAGTCAGAGGCTTTCCTGAGCTCCTGGAGTGCAGCAAGTTGTTACACCTCCTTACTCCCCCTCTCATACATGATCTTGCTTGGGCAATAAAGTAGGGAGGGGTCGAGAGAATACATTCCTGCTTGCAGCTATTCAGGAGCTTGGGAAAGCCTCAAGAATCAAAGCATTTCTCAACATTCTGGAAGCACAGACAGATACTAGAAAGGTACCATGTGTCTCCTTGATTTAACAGCTATCTAATAGTGTCAGCTGTTTGATACATGAATTTTAGCTAACAGATTCCCATTAAGTCCATGGGGGGAGATTTATCGAAGGGAATAAAATATCCACTGGTGTTAACTGCCCGCTGCAACCAATCACAGCTCAGCTTTCAGCTCTGGTAAAATGAAAGTCGAGCTGTGGGCAGTTTACACCAGTGCATATTTTACATCCTTTGATAAATCTGGGCCCATGTGTGCAAAAACTGAAAACCAAACCTAAAACTTTTACCGAAATGGAGCAGTGAATCCATCGGGACCTTCCAGTTCAGACAGGGGCACTGGGTCCCACTTAAAGTGAAGTCCCCAGTTGAATCCACCCCGCACAACAGGGGACGAGCTGTACATTAAGGTGTCAGCACTGATTATGTCAATAACGGGACACACCACGGTCTTGGGGTTTTCCTTGATAGGAGCGAGTAGAGGCTGTAACCACATCTCATTGACCTCACAGTGACTGTCCAGGAACACCAGAACATCACCTAAGAGTGAATCAGAAAAATATTACATCTTTAAAATGTGACATTGAAAATATCCAGTGGCGTCTGTGGGAGCAGGCAGGAGCTAGAAGAACACTGGGGAGTGTACACATGTATAACATTTATATTTTTACACTTACCTATCATTAAAACAAACTTCTGACATGTCATAGCAACATGTCAAAGTTTGTATCTGTCGGGGTCCGGGTGCAGACACCCCCTGCGGTCATTACAATGAAGCGGCAGATGCATGCAGCAGTGCGCACTCTGCCTTTTTATCTCTGTCTCAATGCTACAGTAGTAGTCGATGGAATTATAATGGAGCCATGTAGAACTTCCAGTAATCGCTGTACCAGAAGTTCTATAGGGTTCCATTATAATTCTGTTGACAGCTACTTTAGCATTGTGACGGAGAAAAAGAGGCAGAAATAGGCTCAGTAAGCAAGCACCGATCTAGCAGACGGGCGCTCGCTTACATTAGTTATCAGGCCGTGTAATAGGGCCCTTACTCCGGCCCATCCATGTCTTACATCAATAGCTATTAATAGCAAAGGTGCTAATGCAATGACAAGGCAAAGGGGATGGAGTAAAGGGGTGTCAAACTACAATACCCATCATGTCTGGGGAGCCAACGCTTCAGTTGCCTATGTATGATGGGAATTGTAGTTCTGCAACAGCTGGAGGGCCGCAGTTAGACACCTGTGGTGTTGATTCCTACCTGTAGCATGAGAAGCTCCCACCATCCTCCCGCGAATAAGCCCTTCTCTCTGTTTGTTCCGCACCAGTTTCACCTTGTTGGGAAGGTTTTCCTTTATGTAATCATCCAATGACTCCTTCAAGTCATCTGACAAAAGAAAAGTAGATGATGGCTAAGAGACAGGTATGATATGTTTAATCCCCCTACTGACCATCTGCCCATGTCCGCTTTACTGAGGGAGACACAGAGCTGACAGATTCCCTTTAAACATCCACAGTACAAAAAAAAAAAAAAGTTCTTTAAAAGGGACTATTGTGATTTCTGATCTCCATGGTGGTTCTTACCTAGATCGCTGTCATCGTCCACCAGTACGATCTCCTGTAACAGATTGGGCGGTGTGCGGTCTAACACACTATGAATGGTTCTCAGAAGAGCAGAAAAGGCTTCATTGTAGAAACAAATCACAATGCTGGCGAGGGGCAGTTCTGTGGGGTAAATCCTTTTAGCACACCTGCCAACAGTAATACTGACAGTCAGTGCATGCTAGAATCATAAATAAGACATTTCAGTACTTTTTGTAAGATATGACTATGGGACATCTAGTGGTTGTGCACAGCAGCTGTAAGGAAGGTGGTGCTCAATGGGTTAATAAGTGGCAGAATCTAATGGCCCTATTCCACGGAACGATTATCGTTCATTTTCGGACGATATCGACCGCTACGGACGATAATCGTTCCGTGGAATAGAGTGCAACGATCAGCCGACATCGTTCATGTCGGCTGATCGTTGCAGTCGCTTGTTTTTCAACATGTTGAAAAACAAGCGACTGATATAGCAGCGATCTGCTGCCGTCGCTCCGCTGAATAGGAGCATCGGCAGCAGACGCTGCTATATCCTATGGGCTGCCCGGACGATCAGCGATCCTCCGAGCAGCCCCCCCGCAGAGAGAGAGAGGTAGTCAGTAAACAGGGCTTATCAAGACCCTGTACATCTGCATGATACCACACATTCATGCTTATTTACTGTACCTGAAAACTCACACTAAGTATATGATGTGTGAACTTCTCCAGTGAATTTCCAGATCTCCAGTGAATTTTTTTCTTCATTTCAATCAACTGGTGTCAAAAAGTTATATACATTTGTAATTTACTTCTATTTAAAAAATCTCCAGTCTTCCTGTACTTGTCAGCTGCTGTGTGTCCTGCAGGAAGTGGTGTTATTATTTCCAGTCTAACTCTGCTGCCACCTCTGTCCGTGACAGGAACTGTCAAGAGCAGAAGCAAATCACCACAAAAAAAAAAAACTCTCCTGCTGTGGACAGTTCATGTTACAGACGGAAGTGGAAGCAGAGAGCACTGTGTCAGACTGGAAAAAATACTTCACTTCCTGCAGGATATACGGCAGCTGATAAGTACTGGAAGACTAAAGATTTAAAAAAATAGAAGTGTAAAAATTAAACTTCTGACACCAGTTGAAACAATTCTACTTATTCCACCATAGCTTTAATGTTGCGGATTTGAGCTATTTATATTGCATAAATCCGCACCATCAAATCTGCAGTGGATTAAGTAGGTGTGAACTCACACTTAGGGTACATCGACGTGTAGGAGTCTTTGTAAATCTTCTCCAATTAGATTCATATCTGAGCAAGAAGATGATGCGTCCCAGAGCCGGGATCTTAGAAAGCCTGAGCTTTAGGGTTCGGGTGCCAGAACTTACACCGCAAAAATGTAAAGTACAAATGACACTAAAAATACTCTGCAGATGTTTGGGTAAGAAGTCACTAACAGAAGCAGCTGTGTATGGGATGTATAGCTGCTATAGTGATGGGCGGTCAGAATATATGTATGGAATGTGCTGCTGCCATGTGATCCTCAGCTGCTGCATCCTCTCACACACTCAGTGCACACATAGCCATTCAACAAATCTAACATATGGTGTATACGCTACAAAACCCATTAACTCTATAACTATGACAATGGTAACCAAAAAAATATTCTCAACCAATTAGTAGAGGGGAACATACATTATACTGCACAACACGACCAGGGAGGGTTACATATCAGGTTCCACCTAATGTGGTTGTGTTGAATAGAGAGGAGCACCACTCGAGCATGCTGGAAGTCCGTCCGAACCTGGAAGTCTCACCAGGTGGCTTAAGAAGTTGCATGCAGCCCTAGGACCGTATCTAACTTCTTTAAAGCGACTCTGTACCCACAATCTGACCCCCCCCCCCCCCAATCACTTGTACCTTCGGATAGCTGCTTTTAATCCAAGATCTGTCCTGGGGTCCGTTCGGCAGGTGATGCAGTTATTTTTTCTAAAAAACAACTTTTAAACTTGCATCCCTGTGCCAAACGGGAGTATCTGTGCCCAAACTTTGCACCACCCCTCCGTCCCTCCTTCCCACCCTCTTCATCATTAGGAATGCTCCAGGCAGATTATCTCCTATTCCCCACCTGTGTCAGCCCGGTACATGGGCTGGATCGTTAAGCACCTGTGCAATATTCAGCATGAAGAAAATGTTCCAGTGGCATTCCTAATGATGAAGAGGGTGGGGAGGAAGGACGGAGGGGTGGTGCAAAGTTAGGGCACAGATACTTCCGTTTGGCACAGGCTGCAAGTTTAGAAGTAGTTTTTTAGGACAATAACTGCATCACCTGCCGAATGGACCCCAGGACAGATCTTGGGTTAAAAACAGCTATCCAAAGGTACAAGTGGTTTGGGGGGGTCAGATTGTGGGTACAGAGTCACTTTAACCACTGGTAATCAATTGCTGAGATTTCCGAGTTCGGATGGACTCGAACATGCTCGAATTGCGCTCATCTCTAGTGTTTAAAGGGGTGATCCAGTGCTACAAAAACATGGCCACTTTTTCCCCACTCGTCTCCAGTTTGGGTGCAGGTTTCACTTCCAATGAAGTAAATGGAGCTTAAAAGGAGAAGTCCGGCAAAATGTTATATTAAACTATTGTATTGCCCCCCAAAAGTTATACAAATAACCAATATACACTTATTATGGGAAATGCTTATAAAGTTCTTTTTTCTCTGCACTTACTACTGCATCAAGGCTTCACTTCCTGGATAAAATGGTGATGTCACTTCCTGGATAACAATGGTGATGTCACTTCCTGGATAAAATGGTGATGTCACGACCCGACTCCCAGAGCTGTGCGGGCTGTGGCTGCTGGAGAGGATGATGGCAGAGGGATGCTCAGTGTCCCTCCAGTGCCCTGTGTCCCTCAGTGTCCCTCTGCCATCATCCTCTCCAGCAGCCACAGCCCGCACAGCTCTGGGAGTTGGGTCATGACATCACCATTTTATCCAGGAAGTGACATCACCATTTTATCCAGGAAGTGACATCACCATTTTATCCAAGAAGTGAAACCTTGATGCAGTAGTAAGTGCAGGGAAAAAAGCACTTTATAAGCATTTCCCGTAATAAGTGTATATTGGTGATTTGTATAACTTTTGGGAGGCAATACAATACTTTAATAAAAAATTTTGCCGGACTTCTCCTTTAATTGCAAACTACACTTGAACTGGAGACAAGAGCGGGACAAAATGGCCATGTTTTTGTAGCACTGGATAACCCTTTTAAGAAAAAAATATTCAATGCCGTATTTTTGGATCTAGCACAGCCACAATGGAGACCAACTTAGGTCAGCTGCTGTTACACATTTTCGCCTATGGTCTAGTGGATGAGGTGACGGAGGCAAAGGATACGGCCTGTTTTATACGGAACGGCTCTGCACAGCCAGACATATGTGAACCTGGTCTTGCTGGGATTTTTTTTTACGCTGGTTGTTACTGTACCCGCTAGCTCAGCCTTATTAGGGCATCTAATACATTGTGTAATGTAAAGAGATTTGCTCCAAAAACAAAGAGCAATCAGTCCTTTACATTGGGGTATATAACAGAACTTCTAAAAAAAAAAGCCATAGTTTAGACAGTGTGACAGTCTGAAATGCTGCTGCTGTAAACATATATTTCCATAAACGTATTCTTCTTTCATATATACCTAGAGCAGCTGCACAACCATTATACTCAGACAAAACCATTTATATGGGGTAAGCAGAAATTCTACAGAGAAAAGTCTCTGGGGTGACATCCATGTATGATATAATCTCATCTGCCTGCCATATGATAAAACCAATAAAAAAATAAAATCAGTCACTGTACAGTAGGATTTTGGCAGTCCCTATAAAGGAGGAATAACAGCGATTAGAGTAAAGGAGAGGTCTGGCTCATAAACCCCTTTTTCCAATACTTTATTATTATTATTCGAAGTAAGTCGAGGAGGGAGGGGTGGCATTATTTCAGGACTTTCACTAAATACAAAAGCAGATTCCGCACTTTAAATGGACAGTAGGCAATGCTTTATTTCCCTTGTGAGGAAATAAGTCCCTATAAAACACTAAGGGACAGTTCACACTGAGGAACCAGTGATGATTGTTTGAGCGGAGAGGAGCAGAGGCACCCTATATCTAACATTGAGGTGATGAAGCAGGCGGAATTCCGAGCAGAGTCCACAACGGGGATTCCATTGGAATATCGGCACAGATTCCTCAGTGTTAACTAACACTATTACAGAAAGATCCTAGAAAGAAACATATACTACGTCACATATGCAACTATATAGCGTACCTGGAATTAGGAAAATGTTTGATAAGTCACAGGGACATGTTATAAGTTTTGACAAGTTGGGGTTTGACTGCTGAGATCTCCACCGGTCAGAACAACAAGCAGAGAGAAGCACAGGGTGGAGCGCTTCACTTCCCCATATCTGCTTCTCCCAGCTCGTTCTCCTGATTAATGGGGGTCTTAGTGGTGAAACTCCAACCTATCATACAGAAAAGGTATTATTTCACCTACAGGAACATTATTTTTCTTGCTTAACAATTTATATAATCTATAAATCCTGCAAATAGCGTTAGGAACATACTTGGGATCTCTGGTGTCTGGGATGTCTCGGTGATACCCAAGTCTATTGCTTATCAGCATATTGAAGGCATGTTTCTGATAGCCGACATCCCGTACATCTTGGTCCACTTCATTGAAGATCATGCCTATGAGAAAGCATAGAAATCATTCAGAGAGACAGAGAGAATACATCCAATGAGTATGTTCCCAAACTACAATCATGCCTGGACGGCCGTTGCAGCAGCTGGAGGGCCAATGGTTCCCCATCTCCAAACTATCATTATGGCAAAACACTGCTGGACTCAAGGCACCAAATAAGCTGAAGGCATTGATGGTGCCACTGTTCACATACAAGCTCTAATACTGGGGAGACATGAAGAAGTAACAATCCCGGTAAAGGGAAATGAAAAGTAGAACTAGAGGCCTTAAAAAGGATATGCAGAGATTTTGGCCTTTCGGCAGGGTTCCCACTATGTGACAAGTCAGTTTATAAGTCCTGGCCACACTCTTAATACTGGATGTTTACTCCGAGAGCGAGCAAACTTAATCCGGACTCTTACAAGGGCAAAAGGAGCATCTGCCTTAAGCGGCATTAACCCTTTTACTAGAAGTCGGTGTCCAAGCTGTCCCTCCAGGAGCCAAACACTTTCTGTTTCCATTCCTTTCCTAGTTACACGTCTTTCATTGCTCTGTTAGGGCAATTTCTTATCTATCCCGACTCTTTTTTTCCAATGAAACCCAGGGCAGGTTTTAAAAAGGTTACCCAGTACTAGTAAAAGTAAAACTACTTTCTAGCAAAAACAGCGCCACCCCTAACCTCTGTTTGTTTGTGGTATTTCAATTTGGCTTCATTTACATCAGTTTGGGTGTGGCTTTGCAGCTCAGTTCTATTGAAGACAAGAGGTGGTGTTTCTGGAGGGAAGCGGACATGGTTTTTCTAAGCCTGGATAACCCCTTTAAGGTGCCTAAACCATCCAGCTATCTTATGTGAATAGGGTCTGACTGTACCAGATGGAGGATACCGGTGGTAAGGAGGAAGAGGCATGTTGACTTCCCTCCCTGACCTTCCAATTGTCTTATGTGTGTGGGGGACTCAGTTGACAGCTATCAAAAGGTGTACAGCCACCTTAAAGGAACTTTGTCTTCAATTGTATAATATGTATATGTATAATAAATGAACATATACTGGTAAATAAAGTGATCTTACTACCATTCTGTGGTCTTTTATACTTTCCTTCTGCTTCTGATGCAAACTGTCTCCTTTGTTGTTTCCATTTCCCCACCTCGCGTCTAGCGTACATCCTGTAACATGTCTTGTTCCTGCTGTACACTCTAGATGGGAAGTCAGACAACTCTGTTTCTCTATAGAACATATATTGCAGGCCCCTATAGTGTTGTGGGTGGTGTTATAGTGAAGGTGTAATGAGACACCGGGATTAAGGGAGGAAGGAACCCAGATGCCATATCCTGTGAACTGAAAAAAAACTTAGAGGAACCATCTAGCCAGTTATAAGTGCATAGTTCAAAGAACCTGCGTCTCTGAAGGTATGAAGCTGCATTAGTGTCTACGTCATAGGCAGTTAATGCATCTGTAAAGGCACTACCATTGACGGACAATTTTGCTCTATCGGGAGTCTATGGCTCGTTCTCCTGATCAGGTGTGGTCTTAACACTCAGACCCCCGACCGATCAAAATCGGCAAAAGTTTTTTCTAATGACAGGTACGCTTTCATGTTAAAAATTAATTGACATTAAGCAATCCTATAGTATTACAGCAGCAAACTGGATGAGAAGTCTATGTAGGAATATCTGCAATATAACTAATCACTGCAAATCTGTATATAGGAACTACGTGTGACAGTGCACATTGTGAATGGGACACCGGAGGCTGTAAGCCCAGCTCATCACTCATTCACAATCATAGGGAGGAAACTCAATTGTCTCAGCATTTCTAGGCTATTTTAAATTTAGAAAGATATTGAATGCAGATTGTAACCAAGCACATCTCCTGTAATAAAAATAAATATAAATATATATTTTATTTATTTATTTTAATTATACATTTATGTATAGTTTTTGCATAGATTGAGCCAGTGCATGCACTGCGTGACAAGAGGCATTCTCCATCATCCTGTGTAATGTGTCATCATAAGAGAGATCCTCCGGCTTTCCTGTGAAGTGTAAACTGTATGTACAAATGCTTACAGGGACATTCAACTTCCTCAGAGACCCCAAAAGGACACTGCTTGCCAGAAACGTGGTCGGCCCCTTGCTGACTCAGGGATGGCTGGTTTTAGAGGTATGGAGATTGTTTGTCCAGTGTGTTTGATCCTAAATTTCCAGCCAGGATGTGGGCAGATGTACACACGTAAAAGCGTGGTCTATTGCAATGTGCTCAGCCATGGTGGTCTGGAAACCACACTATTTGTTATCAGTATCAACAGACATGGATGGTTCCGTGCCAGGACAGGGGCGCCTGTGCCACTGGCCGCAGGGCACTTTGCTGGATGCTTTCACACACTGCACATTCAGTTAAAAGGGGTATTCCAGTCTATGGTTAAAAAAAAAAAAAGTTGCTGGGGCAGGAGAAACAGAGAATCAAAAACTATACTCACCTAGCCCTGATCCCCCTCCAGTTCTTCAACTTCTGGCCCCTTGATGCTTCTATCTTTTTGCTGCTCCTGAGACAAGTGTTCAGAGATGGACCTTATTGTTCAGCCAATCACTGGCCAGGACAGGATATTGCTGTGGCTAGTGATTGGCCAGAGTGATCAGGGGACCAGAAGGAGAAAAACTGAGGGGAGCAGGGGATGGCTTGAGCCAGGTAAGTATAAGTTTTTATTTTATTCTTCTCACCCCAGCAGCAACAAATTTTTTACCATAGGCTGAAATACCCCTTTAAATTAAATCGGTCATTATTTATTCATAAAAATGCCCTTATTTTTCCAGGGTTAATAGTGTCAAGGCTGTTGAGTCTAGGTTCCCCTGAGTCATGTGTGTTGTTTATTATGCTGAGGGTCACAGCGGTGCCAAGGTACAGGAAGCTCTAGGCTCTGCCCCTTGGACCCAATAAAGTCATGTTTTAAGAAAATAAGAACACAGACAATACAAAGGTATTTTCTGAATGCTTGTATTCATATCTATCCGCCATCAGCTCAAAAAAACTGGTCATCCATGTTTAGAAAAAATTAGCTGCTTTCTTTCAGAAACAGCACCACACCTGTATTCAGGTTGTAAGTGGTATTACAACTCCATTTACTTTAATAGAACTGAGAGAGAATAACAAACACAAACTGAGATAAATATTGGTGCTGTTTCTGGAAGAGAATAGCTATGATTTTCTAAACCTAGATAACCCCTTTAAAAGGTGCTGTCCTATGGACAAGTGATGAGTGTATGATCACTGGAGGCTAAGACGCCTGTTATCGAGCAGTGGTCATGTATAAGTATTCCACTCCATGTCTATGGGACTGATCAAGATAGCCAAGTGCTGTACTCCACTATCTCCATCAGTCCCATAGATTGTGAATGAAGTGTTAGAGTGCCTCCTTCCATTTGTCTAGCTGGGGCAAGGATCAATGGGGCATTACAACCCTCAGCACTACAGGGGATTGGGAACACCTTTTTGACACTTGGTACCAGGAGAGCATTAAGCTGGTGCACAATTCCATAAATATCACTGCAAAAACTGCTCTACGACTACAGCAGTGAATGCCCCCTAAGTACATATTCACACAGTGCTCATATTTCAGTTGCAATTTTCGCACATGCAAAACAGAAATACACCTCTTTACTGCACCACGTGAATAAACCCTATAGGTCTCAGTAACTGAGAAGACCTCAATCAGATCTGTGCAGAATGGACAACAATAATGCATCAGAGGACCCTATAGCAGTCTGCCAAAGATATATGGGAGAACTGCAGGAATTATGGAAAATGTCCTCATAGCGTTAGGTGTGACCCCCATAGGACACATAGAAATAATAGCTATCATATACAGTAGTATGCAGAAGAGACGTCACCACCCAAATATCCTGCAAGCACTTAAAAGAGTGACTACCACTAGAAACTATAGTGAAAACAGTCTCCTGGATGATCCTAAAGGTGGTTTATACATTTCACCTGCAGCATCTAAACAGGACGCCCCCTGAGGAAATACTTGTTCTATTTCTTAACCAAGTACAGATCTTAGAGGTACAAGTCCTACAAGTAAGCGGAGATATCAGTAGCTGGCAGCATGCAGTGTATTTCCGGAGCTACAACTCAGGTATGAACCATTTCATTTATCTCATGCCAATTCCTCTGTGGCAAATTAGCTGCGACTAGGACTAATGCCAGCTGTGCTGACTACTGCTACTCTAACAGCACCGGAGGCTGGAGAGAGGCACTGCTAACTCATTACATCCATGTATTCCTTATACTCTCAGATTAGCGCCCCAGGGTGCATCCTCCTCCGCTCCTGTATGCTACCATGTAGCTGAATCAGCCACAGATCGGACCAGGGAGCAAACGCACATACCAACTCTGATCACTGGGGATGCTGGGACTGGGATGAAGCTGCATCAGGGGAGAAGGGAAGTTGAGTATAGGCTTTAGACTGGTGAGTCCGACGCTCCGTCATTCTCTATGAGTGTTGGACTCATCTCAGGAGCGCGCGCGTCGGGCTTCAGGCACTGAAATCTCAGTCACCGGACCGTCTCAAGAAGCGGGACCCGGCGCGATTAGGTACGTAAAAGGCCCCGGCACCGGGGGTTGCAGGTTCCCTTTAATGCTGAAAAATACTCATTGCCGTTTTTGAATATTGTGCTGATTTTTCAGGGTGGTATAGAGTTAACTTCAATGGGAGATTCCTTTTTAAGCAAAATCATGCGGATTTGGATGTGGAAATTGATGTGCCTCCTCGGCCCAAACCAGGGTGCATTTTAGAAGTGTAAAAAAGCCCTTAAAGGAGAAGTCCGGCAAAAAAATTTATGAAAGTATTGTATTGCCCCCCAGTTATACAAACTACCAATATACACGTATTACAGGAAATGCTTATAAAGTGCTTTTTCCCTGCACTTACTACTGCATCAAGGCTTCACTTCCCGGATAAAATAGTGATGTCACGACCCGACTCCCAGAGCTGTGCGGGCTGTGGCTGCTAGAGAGGATGATGGCAGGGGGTAACTGAGGGACACAGGGCCCTGGAGGGACACTGAGCATCCCTCTGCCATCATCCTCTCCAGCAGCCTGCACAGCACTGGGAGATGGGTTGTGAAATCACCATGTTATCCAGGAAGTGACATCACCATTTTATCCAGGAAGTGAAGCCTTGATGCAGTAGTAAGTGCAGGGAAAAAAGCTCTTTATAAGCATTACCCTTAATAGGTGTATATTGGTGATTTGTATAACTTTTCGGGGCAATGCAATACTTTAACAAAAATTTTCACTGGACTTCCTTTAAGTCTCATATATTAAAGGGGTTATACAGCGAGGGAAAAGTTTTTATATACTGTTGCAAGTATATAGAAAACAATAAAGAAGCTATACTTACCTCTCCACACGCCACTGGTTTCTAGTTGAATTATCCCGCCTCGACTACCGATGACTGACAGATGGGACAGCGCCATGTCCAGTGATTGGCTAAGCGGGCTGTCAGTGCTGAGACAAGTCCATCTCAGAAGTTGAGAAGGGATCATCCAGCAGGGGACCCGGAGAACTTAAGGAGGACATTGGGGGAGCACAGAGAGGTAAGCATAGCTTCTTTATTGTTTTCTCTATACTTGCAGCAGCAAATAAAAACTTTTTCCTCGCGGGTTAAACCCCTTTAAAGTGACTCTGTACCCACCCCCCAAACCGCTTGTACCTTGGGACAGCTGCTTTTAATCCAAGATCTGTCCTGTGGCCCGTTTGGCAGATAATGCAGTCATTGTCGTAAAAAAACAACTTTTAAACTGGCAGCCCCGTGCCCAACGGCGGGGACTTAGATTGTGTATGCATTAGGCTGACACAACCTCTCTGTCCCTCCTGCCCACCCTCCTCATTGTTAGGAATGCTCCAGGCAGATTGTCTCCTATTCGTCAGCTGTGTGAATACTGAACATGGGCTGGATTGTTAATCACCTGTGCAATGTACAGACAGGAGTAAATGTTTCAGTGGCATTCCTAGTGATTAAGAGGGTGGGGAGGAGGGACAGAGGGGTGGTGCAAAGTTAGGGCACAGATACTCATGTTTGAGTATGCAAATTTAAAAGTTGTTTTCTAGGACAATTACTGCATCACCTGCCGAATGGACCCCAGGAGAGATCCTGGATTAAAAGCAGCTATCCGAAGGTACAAGCGGTTTGGGGGGGGTCAGATTGTGGGTACAGAGTCACTTTAACTGTGAAATACTGTGGCACAGACTGGTCATACAGGCAAAACATATTCCAGATTTATCTTATCCAAGCCTCTGTGCACGAACGCTAAGCTACAATGCCCGCAGCAAGTCTCTCATGCTTCTCAAATAAAAACTGTGTTTTCCAGTAGCGTCCACATTGGGAATCTACAGCTTTTGCAAAATGGGAACTCCTAGCATAGCCGGACAGACAACAGCTGCTAGTTGTAGTTTTGAAACAGCTGAAGAGCCACAGGTTGGAGTGAAAAAAATTTTTAAGTGTCCTGGTCATAAAAAAAAACAAAAAACCTGAGCACAGCAAACGTTTTGTTCAGTCACGATGTGGGTGTTTAGACTCCAACTCATCATAGATCTAGGAGAAGCGCCAGCTATGCGCTTCTCTCCCCAGCTGCTGCAGGAGATTAGCTCCAGTATAGTCTGTGGAGCTCATCTTATACAATGAGACTGAGATCTCAGGTAGCTGGACAGAGAAGAGCATAACGGCGCACTTCTTCTTCTTCTGAGATCGTGGGGATCTGATCACCCAGAACCTGACTGATGTCTCTGCTATATGTCAAAAGTTTGTTTTGTTTTATAATGACAGGGACCCTTTCAAATCCTTAATTCAGTCCCTAAAATAGCGACTGCAGTAAGATTATAGCCAATTATATGGATGTGTACATAATGAGGAGCGAAGCAAACAGAGAGGAACATAGGGTCCATTTACATGGAAAGATTATCTGCCAAAGATTTGAAGCCAAAGCCAGAAACAGACTATAAACAGAGATCAGGTCATAAAGGAAAGACTGAGATTTCTCCTCTTTTCATATCCATTCCTGGCTTTGGCTTCATAAATAGAGATGAGGAATCCTGGAGCATACTCGAGTCGATCCGAACCCGAACTTTCAGCATTTGATTAGCGGTGGCTGCTGAACTTGGATAAAGCCCTAAGGCTATATGGAAAACATGGATATAGTCATTGGCTGTATCCATGTTTTCCAGACAACCTTAGAGCTTTATCAAAGTTCAGCAGCCACTGCTAATCACATGCCGAACGTTCGGGTTCGGATCGACTCGAACCCGAACCCGGTTCGCTCATCTCTATTCATAATCTGTCAGATAATCTTTCTATGTAAATGGACCCATTTTAGCCAAAACCAGGAGTGGGTCCAAAATACAGGAAAAAAAGTTCAAATAAAGTTCAACTCATTCCATTATATTTTTTTATCTGATTGTTCCTGTTATAAATTTGGTGTGAACCCGTCCACGAACTAACCGGTCCCTCACAATAAGCTCTTGGGGACACATCCGGACACCAGTAACACTATGCTGGGACTCTACCCAAACAGAGACGTTCCCCTTTAAATGCTTTATATCACATTACAGACTACCTGCAGCCCCTCCGATACATTGTTTCCAGTTCTTACCCATCTCCGGGGAGAAATTCCCATTAGTTTCAGCAAAGTTTCCTATGTGATTTCCTAGCGGATCTCCAGCTCGCCCCTTATTAGATCCATCAGAATCCAGCGACTCCCGGGAGAAGCGGGGGTAGATCTTCTTGGGGAAGGGTCGGTAGGGCTCCAGCCCCTTGACGGGCACATGTCTGACGCCTTGGCTCTCTTCGCTGAAGTTGAAATAAATAAAGAGCAGAAGTGTCCAGGTCACGGAGGTGAAGAGGCACCCATAGCAGAAACAGCGGAGAGCGGCGCTGCCCATGGTAACCCTAGCATTGTCGGGGCTCCATCCTCAAGTCCCTGCCAGGAGCATAGAGAGGACAAAGGGCAAGATTAAGAATAACAGAAGTAATAACAGCAGCAATGAGTGATGGGGGGTAATAGGTTACTATGTGCTGAGGTCACAGCAATACATGGTGGCTATATATTAACTGCAACCCAGATGTCCATGTGTCACCCTGCAGGGGGCGCTATTGTCTGGCTGCAGCAGCAGAGCCGGACTACATGCTACAGCCGCCACCAAGTCACCCACCCGGGGCCCCTCACCCAGCCGCTTACCTGGGGCCCCTTCCAGAGTGGTCTGAGAGGAGACTGGCCGCAGCCTCCGCCCACAAAATGACGAACACAACAAGCCCCGCCCCTCAGCTCTGAGTGTCAACCAAAGCGTTTCACAAGAAGGGCGTAATCAGCCGCATGACGTCATCTCAGGGCGTTGCCGGCGTGCTGGCGGACGGCTGAGCGCTAGAGGCAAAACACTCCTTTTACGTTTTTTGTCTCCAGTAGAAAACCATGTTGGCTTAGTCCAGTCACAGGATTATAGGGATTCTGCGCTACAAGAAAATGGCCGACGCTCGTTTTAATTTTTGATCTGTGATCCTAAATAGTGTTGTTTGAGGGAGAATTTTGGAGAATGTGTGTAGAATGTAAAGAATGAGTGTGATTTGGGTTCCTTCCTGCAGCTGGAGACAGTTACTTTAACTTTGGCATAAAAAGATAACCATACTGTAAAAACATTAAAAAAAAAAAGAGTAAAATAGTGTGCCCAGTAAATTGGTGAAAGATAATGGGTATTGTATATATAATGCTGTGCAAAATAATCTGTGTGTGGTAATATATATGGTGCCCACATGGGAGGACTTATCGAAAGAGATTACAATATAAAAGCTGTGTTGTCCAAAACAACCAATCAGAGTTCTGCTTTCATTTTATCAGAGCAATCTATGAAATGAAAGCTGAGCTGTGATTGGTTGCTATGGGAAGCGTAACTTTTCTTTTAAACACTTTATGATAAATTCTCCCCAATGTTGATTATTTTTATGTCAGGTTTATCACAGGACATGCACTTGAGTGTGAATTGCGTTGAGTTTTTAGATAACTTATCTACATACAGTATACATCACATAAGAAATGTCCTGGCATTCATGCAGATGTTACTTTGAAACGTATCAGCTACCTATACAATATGGCTGACCTAATACACACCTTATGGTAGTGGTATTCCCAGACGACAGTGGTCTAAGCAGCGGTGTCCCCATGGCTACCAGCCCCCCCTTCCCAAGCATCTGTGACAGATTACAGTCTGATGCCATGCGTTAATATTATGCCTTGTAGACTCAGCCTTGGTCCCTGGCGAGTGCATCCAACTTTATGGAAGATCCAGTGAAATCACAAAGATAGCCTAGGAATCTGTCCCCAGTGGTGTAGCTACCATAGAGGCAGGGTAGGCACTTGCTATGGGGCCTGTACAGGAGAGGGGCCCAGGGGAGAAGGTAAGAGCGTGTGTCCTTCTGCTTAACCCCTTATGTACTGCAGTGTGTTAGTGACCCAATGTTCACTTACATGCTGCAACAGAAAAAAGGGTTAACAAGCAGAAGACAGAGATTGCTGCTTCACTGCACTGATAACTTCTGACTTTTGTTCTCCAGCTGGCAATCAAGTGGGAAAGGAAAATATGCAGAGCTCCATGCAGAGGTCAGGGGTTATCAGTGCACCAGCAGTAAAACAGATATATATATATATATATATATATACGCAGTGCTTTGTGTTGTGCGTAGGGGGCCCCTTAAAATTTTTTGCTATGTGGTCCCGTGAAACCTAGCTACGCCCCTGTCTGTCCCATATAGTCGTGTGCTGCGTTGGCTGCAGTTTAGGATCAGCTTCTCTAATTCAGGATCAGACACCCACCTATTATTGCAGACACACTTCAAAAATTGTTCAGGAACGGTTTATGGATTTTTTTAAATAAAGTTCAAGGTGTACATACGAACAGGGCAGTATTAACAGCTGCTGCTGCCCTAGGCACTAAACCTGAAGACGCCCCATCTTCACGCACCTATTGGCGATACCAGACCTGACCAATACCACCATACCCCCCACCCCCCTGGAAAAGACACCAGATTTACTGGCAAGTCTGAACAGGAGGAGGGAAACTAAAAAAAATAAAAACAAAAAAATTAGTTTTTTCTGTCCCCCTGCTCCCTGGTGCTGCCCCCCTGCAAGGTGCTGCCCTAGGCACCGGAGCACGGGTGCCTAGTGGTAAATACGGCCCTGCATACGAACATGCTGATATGCACTGTACTTGTAGCGGCAGAGCTGCTGATTCGGGCACTGGGGTTCTTATTTCCCTCTGTGGAGCCATTTTGTAGTGTTGGATCCGAAACCAATATGTAAATGAGTCAATTTGGTGCACAGGGGGCATTCTTCAGTGTGCTGTCCTGCTCGCCTTCCTTCTCGTACGTCCCCTCCTGCTCTCTTTGAGGAGTGAGATGTGGCTTCTTATGCATAGATGAATATGCATTAGTAGGAGGGGTGTTTGAGCTGGCAGACAGACAGGACAGCGCACTGAAGAGCTGAGGGAAGCCCCCAGTGCACCAAATGGACTAATTTCCATATAGGCTTTGGATCTAAGTAAAAAAACAGCAATAGAGAGAAATATGCCAGAATCAGCATCTCTGCAGCTAGAGGTACATATGTACAAACCTGCTGAAAGTTTCCTTTTAATCATTAGTTCATTCACTAGTTTACAATGCCATAGTCGGCTCAATTTGAGTGATGACAAGCTTTACAAGCTTTACAGTACTACCGAATATGTTGGTGCTATATAAATAAAGGAATTTATGAATAGCAATCCTCCAAGAGTGTTTTTTACAGAACTTTGTGCCCCAATACAGTCGGGCACTATCAGCATTGGTTGGACACTGTATCATTTTATTCATAAATTTGTTGGAGTAATAGTGGAGGATAACATCGGATTACAATTTTTTGCTAAACCAGACATGTATTTACTAGAACATGAGATGTCTTATGTTTGCGATATAAAGACATGTTAAAGCAATGTCTGATATGTTGATCTATTAATGATTATATGTATTTGCTGCAGTCAGCCACAAAGAGGAGCTAGTCAGGGGGCTTGAGTTAAAGAGTAGCAAAGAAGTCATGAATTAAGTTCTGTCTATAAACATATTAACCACAGAGGGATTGAAAATTGACCAATTATAGACATAGAACGAACTGATAAATCCTAGTGCAGCACTGGTCATATTCATAATATCCAGCACCTATGATATTTGTAGTGCTTCTGATTTCATAGTATTATTATCTGTTAGATTCTGCCTATAATGGAAAACCACTTTCTGAGAAAGTTGCTTTGGGTTCACAGTACTGGATAATCATTATATAGCAGGCAACGGCCTCGTTAAAAAAAGAACTGACAGTTACAAAAAAAGTGACCCTGGCACAGCTATATTTTGTACTTTAGGCTATGTCCTGCAGATGTCGAGGAATGTATGATAATAACAGTCTACAGATAGACAGAGTTTCCTAAGGAGAAGTTATTCTGGGGACTATGTTATATAAATACAAATCATGTACTTTCAGTTTCATCATACCCTTTATTGTTATCTTTGCACATTAAGGCTAGGTTCAGACGCTGTAACTGTGCGGCTGTATTTTTTATGCGGCTGTAAATGTGCGGATGAAACTCCGTCCGTGGGAAAAAATAGACATGCGGCTCAAAACATACGGTCATTTACTTGGAAATCTGGTTCAACTAAAAATAACAAATAAAATGTTAAGAAAGTGATGCAAACACCTCTGGATGCATCTGGGAAAGCAGGGAAACAGTTTACATGAATCGCTATTACCGGGGTTTGCGATCCTCTGCACTATAGCCGATGTCTCTCATGGTTAATATATTGAATTAATAAAACACATTTTCTTTGTAATAAAGTCCCTTTCATTGTTCAATAATTAAATGTAAACGATTCCATCATTTTGCAATTAAATATACTGTTAAAATAAATATATATATAAATAAATGTATATTTATATATATATTTATTTTTTGACAGTATATTTAATTGCACAATGATGGATTCGTTAGAATTAAATTATTGAACACCGAAACTGTATTCATTTCAACGAAAATGTGTTTTATTAATTAAATATTAATTAGTACAGGAAGCTCCATAAGCCGTTAATTCATATTCCCGTCAATAGAGCATTCTGTACTAATCATCACTTAACTTTAATTAAAACATCAAATGTTTCTTCTAATTATGTTATGACAATAGCATTATTAGAAGAAACATTTAGAATTATATGTGCGCTCAGCTGATTGGCTGTTCGGCTGAGCGCACATATAATGAGCCGGTCCGCAGTACAGTCACTTCATTGTGCTGCGGACCAGCGAAGAGGACACATCGGAGTGAGCTCTCCCCACCCCCTCCCCTGCACTGCACCCCTCCCAGCAAGGAAGGGGGGTCACTTAACCCCTTCCTTGCTGGGATGGGTGCAGTCTGACATCAGTCTGGCCCCCAGGGGGTTAAGGGGGATGCAATACATCCTCCCTTAACCCCTTGGGGGTCAGACTGTAAGCAGCGATCTGTAAAGATGCTGCATACTGTAAGGAGCACAACACCGCTCACAATGATGGGTGTTGTGCTCCTCTTTGTGTGTTTCTCCCTTTTTGTTTTTCAGATATCGGTATCCTGGGGATTACGTCGGATTCCATGGACTACGTCGATGACCAGCGGTTGTTGTTTTAATTTTTTTAATAAAATGGTCAATGAGGGGTGTGGGGGTGTTTTTATTTGAATAAAAATTTTTTTAAACTTGTGTGTTGTCTTTATTTCTTTACTTTATAGACTTAGTAGTGGAAGCCGTCTAATAGACGGAATCCATTACTAAGTTGGGGCCTAGTGTTAGCCGGTATAAAATGGCTAACACTAACCCCCTATTATTACCCCAGTACCCAATGCCACCAGGGGTACTGGGAAGAGCCGGGTGCCAGTGGTCCCGGAGCGTCAAAATTGGCGCTCCTGGACCGGGCGGCAGCAGGCTGGTAAGATTTAGGCTGGGGAGGGCCTAAACCAATGGCTCTTCCCACCCTGATGTTACCAGGCTGCTGTCGTTTGGTTTTTAACCCGGCTGGTTATAAAAATAGGGGGGACCCTATGCGTTTTTTTTAAATTATTTATTTATTTAAAAAAAAAAACTTATTTTATAACTCTATTAGACAGCTTCCACTACTAAGTCTATAAAGTAAAGAAATAAAGACAAGACACAAGTTTAAAATTTTTTTTATTCAAATAAAAACACCCCCACACCCCTCATTGACCATTTTATTAAAAAAATTAAAACAACAATCGCTGGTCATCGACGTAGTCCATGGAATCTGACGTAATCCCCAGGATACCGATATCTGAAAAACAAAAAGGGAGAAACACACAAAAAACACACAAACAGGAGCACAACACCCATCATTGTGAGCGGTGTTGTGCTCCTTACAGTATGCAGCATCTTTACAGATCGCTGCTTACAGTCTGGCCCCCAAGGGGTTAAGGGAGGATGTATTGCATCCCCCTTAACCCCCTGGGGGCCAGACTGATGTCAGACTGCACCCATCCCAGCAAGGAAGGGGTTAAGTGACCCCCCTTCCTTGCTGGGAGGGGTGCAGTGCTGGGGAGGGGGTGGGGAGAGCTCTATACTCACCCCAATGTGTCCTTTTCGCTGGTCCGCAGCACAATGAAGTCACTGTGCTGCGGACCCGCTAATTATATGTGCGCTCAGCCGAACAGCCAATCAGCTGAGCGCACATATAATTCTAAATGTTTCTTCTAATAATGCTATTGTCATAACATAATTAGAAGAAACATTTGATGTTTTCATTAAAGTAAAGTGATGATTAGTACAGAAAGCTCTATTGCCGGGAATATGAATTAACGGCTTATGGAGCTTCCTGTACTAATTAATATTTAATTAATAAAACACATTTTCGTGGAAATAAATTCAGTTTCGGTGTTCAATAATTTAATTCTAACGAATCCATCATTGTGCAATTCAATATACTGTCAACAAATAAATATATAGATAAATATACATTTATTTATATATCTATTTATTTTAACAGTATATTTAATTGCAAAATGATGGATTCGTTAGAAATAAATTATTGAACAACGAAAGTGTCTTTATTACAAAGAAAATGTGTTTTAGTAATTTAATATATTAACTATTAGAGGCATCGGCATTCAGCATCATTGCCGGCTATTTTTGAAGTACTCCGTACGGACCGCCTGTCAATCCTCGGCCGCATGTCCAGCCGCAAACAATGGTCTTGTTCATTTTTTACGGGTCCGTTTACGATCGGGCCGTAGATTCAGACATAGTGTGCACTGTGCAGCCGCATATCCTATACTTCCAAGCATACACACGAACCACCAAAAATACCGCCGCACAATTACAGCCGCAAATACAGCCGCACAGTTACAGCGTCTGAACCTAGCATAATTACAACATATGATCAAAACTATCTCAAAGGTGATTATGTACAATTCACAAGAAACAGATAGATAGATAGATAGATAGATAGATAGATAGATAGATAGATAGAGAGAGAGATAGATATCCACATCCTCATCCACATATATGGTTTAGTGATGAGCGAATAGTGAGATATTTGAATATTCGATCCCATTAAAGTCTATGGGAACAAGTATTTGATTAGTGAAAAACATCTATTTGACCATTTGGAGGGTGAAACCGGAAGCTGGGGGATTTGAACGCATATCAAATATTTATCGAATATTCGCATGATATTCGTACGAATATCGAATATTCAAATATCTCACTATTCGATCAAATATCTATTTGATCGAACAGTATTCGCTCATCACTAATGTGGTTTTCTTCTTTTAGATCCATGGGGAATTGTTATATTTGGGGCCCATTGTTATATCAGCACCTAGGGCCTAACAGGGGAATCTGTGGCACTGTTTTTTCAGAACTCTTCCTGAAAATATGGTTATAGGGGGTTGGCTACAAAATTCTATAGCATTCACCTATCTAGGATTGTAGTATGATGACAAGCTTTCTTAGGGCATTGCAGTAGAATGCTCCCCAGACCATGGCACCACCACACTCAGTAGAGGATTATAATAGGTCATTTTAGGGTGGTAGTCCGGGGCCCTGAGCTCCTGGGGGCCCATGGCCACTTAAAAAGACTTATACTTTCAGTGGTGTATTGTCTCCGGGCTACATTTCTAACATGATTTGCAAAAAAATTTCTGCTTTTTTACCACAATTTTGCACAAATCAGGGCATCATGAGATTATCTATTCTGTACTATGAGCACCACGCTACTGCTGCCATAGTTACAGTGGGTTGGGGGGGGGGGCAGGCTTTGTGAACAGCCCGGGGCCTATAGTAAAGTTAATCTGCCCCTGACCACACTGGCCTACTGAACCCCAGTGGTGAACCCACAGGATATGGGTTCATGTTATTTAAAAAGGACCTGTCACCCCCCATGCCGGGGTGACAGGCTCCTGACCCCCTGCTAGATCCCCCTATACTCACCTAATCGCGCGGGGTCCCGCTTCCTGATGCGGTCGGGTCACGGAGTCCGGCGCTCATAGAGAATCAATGGGGAGTCCGATGCTCCGTCATTCTCTATGGGCATCGGACTCTCCTGTGTGTGCGCGTGCCGGGCTTCGGGAGCTGAAATCTCCGTGACCCGACCGCATCAGGAAGCGGGACCCGCCGCGATTAGGTAAGTATAGGGGGATCTAACGGGGGGTTGGGAGCCTGTGACCCCGGCACGGGGGGTGACAGGTATCCTTTAATATGGACCCGGCCATTTGTATAATTTAGCAAGAAAGGGAATAGTCGCTCTAGATGACCTTCTGCAGTGCGTCCAAGTTCTATTGACAAAGGCATGAGTCTTTTTGTCCACGTGAGGTGTTGGTGATGCAAAGTTCTTAGGTGCACCCTCTTTGACAATTGAAACCTCAGGTCATTGCAAGGTATACCAATGGTTATTGTGGAAATTTGTCTTAAAAGGGTTGTCCTATCTCCACCTTTTCAGATCAGTCCCGATGTGTCCTGATCTCACTTCCTTGTCCGGCAGAGAGGAAGAGGTGTCCCGCTCTCAGGGGGAGTGAGGCCAGGACGCAGCAGTGCTAAGCTGAATGAGCTTAACACTGTTGTGTCTCCATCTGACATTACACATGTCTCCAGGGACAATCCAAGACCTGGAAAAGCTGGACCCAGTCCAGATCTCCCAGTTACCCAGGACTGGATTCAGCTTTTCCCGGCACCCAGAGAGGAGTGGCAGGGAGCGCAAGAAAGGAGTTGAAAGACAAGTGGCTAATAAGCCGCTTGCCAATTAAACAAAGTGTTTCACTTCACTTAGATGGGCAATTTACTCATCTCTAGTAAAATGCATCAGTTGTCATCGCTTTTTTTTTTTTTTTCAATAGAAACAAATCAGATCTTAAAGAAGATGGATGGGGGAATGCTGCAAGATGTGTTGCCCCAGCAAGATGCGTTCCCTCACTATGCACATATGAACACCTGGCTATATGTGTATAAAAGCATTTATATGATAGTAATGCAGTATAGTCCCAGCACAGCCTCGGCAATTAAACAATGCCTCCATTACTCATTCAGAAATACACGTGCAGCCAGCTCGATAGGATCTGGATCAGGTGACCTTAGGACACCTGCCTCAGTAGCATACGAAATCCAGCAGGGTAAATATAGAAGAATAGGCGGCACTCACCAATTAATTATGTGGTCTTTATTTAAGAAAACATACACCGATCAACATTTGTGGGAGATACAATGAATGTGGAGTACCCCTGCATTCATTGCATCTCCCACGAATGTTGATCGGTGTATGTTTTTTTACAGTAAAGACCACACAATTGATTGGTGAGTGTCAACTATTCTTCTATATCTACCCTGCTGTACAAACATTTGTATATTGTACAGAACACTGTTTATGTGAAAACATATCGCTCTGTTATATCCATTAGATATTAAGGAAATTATTGCATAAACTATGATACTGTTTCTGGACTACATAGCAGTTGACTGTCATTTTTAATAGGAAAAGAAGCTATTAACTACTTTGGCAGTGTCTGGCCGGAAAGTCATACTTCAACCCTGGATCTATCTTCACACCCCCGCACTGAAATTATTTTTGAGCAAACTTTATTACTTATTCAGAATGGAATGGATATCAATGAGGATGAATAAAGAAATGCTAACAGAACATTTCTTTGGCAAACTAAGGACATTTATTGCAATAAAGAGCCAATGAGTTATGTCTGGTGTTCTCATGAACATTGCAGAAAAGTTAAGAGACCACAATCCAATATTAATTTCAAGACTAGCTTGATGCTACTTTGAAATTTTATGAGGGGTGTTGGTTCTCTGTGATACAGTTCTTCAACTTAACTGTATTATGTATATATCATATGTACTGATTGTAGAGCACAACAATGCTATAGGAAGGGCTAAAGGGGCAGTTGTCAAGGAGTCTTCACCACTTAGGGCCCTATTACACCAACAGATTATCTGACAGATTTTTTTGAGCCAAAGTCAGGAACAGACTATAAACAGAGGAGGTAAGAAAGGAAAGACTGAGATGTCTTCTCTTCTCAAATCTATTCCTGGCGTTGGCTTAAAAAGTCTGTCAGATAATATGTTGGTGTGATAGGGCCCTTAGAGGCCTTCGTCTCCCAGTTTCCTCAAGATCTACTTAAATGCTCAGGCTTTAAGATATGAACACATATTAGGTGTACCACCACCTCTAATATTGTTTTCCCATGGAGAAATGATGACAAAATGAGTCCTCCTCCTCCCGAGCTGTGTGAAAGACATCTGTCTAGCCAACTAGCATGTATCTATGCATAGACAAGACACAAAAAACTAAAGATCCTCATACACTTTATACTCTAGACAGCCATATTCGCTGCTTGTGGCAGGTTTTGCCATTGGTATAAGGTGTGATGGGCTCTCCCGACCTTTGTTCTGGGAGAGATAAGCTGCAGCCAGAGCAGTATAGCTGAGGTTTACCCCTCCCCATGGAAAACACAGGATTGCTGGGCTGTGCTGAACTTTCCTGTGTATGGGGAGGATAGGGAGAGATAACTGATGTTTCAGCTGTCAGGTATTAAAAGTGTATGGCCACCATAAGGGCTCTTTTACAAAGGAAAACGTGCGAAAACGGAAGAAAAAGTAGGACAAAAAGGAAAGTAAAATGATGTATAGTATGACCTATGACGGACATTCTAGACTAATTAGACAATCGGTGTTGAAACACTGGGGCTTACTGAGTAGTGATCCCAAGTATGGGTCCCTATTCAGGGATAAGACCATTTTTGGTTATAGGAAAAATAAATCTTTGGCAAACAAACTGGTCAGGAGTGACATCAGAAAACGGAAAATGAGTAGACAGACATTCATGGCGGCGACACGGAAAGGTACCTTTGCATGTATGAAGTGCCAACATTGCAATAGTATAATCAAAGGTGGCGAATTATGCCACCCTACAAAAGGTAAAAAATACTGTATTAAGGGCTTTCATACATGCAACGATACTAATGTGATCTATTTACTCAAATGCCCTTGTGGCATGGGGTATGTCGGTCAAACCAGCAGGCAGTTCAAGGTTCGTTTAAACGAACATAAATCGTCCATCAGAAGGTTTAATACAGTTAAGGACAAAAAGGAGGAGGGAAAGGGTGAGTTTGGCGAGACGCACGCCATTTCTTTGAACATAGGCACAATATCTGCGACTTAAGGTGGCAAGTTGTAGAACAGCTTGAGATTGCCAGCAGTAGTGAGGAGAACCGTAGACGGTTACTCCAACGTGAAGCATATTGGATCACCGAGCTTGAGACATTGAGTCCGAAAGGACTCAATGAAACATGTAGTTTTCGAGTATTTTTCTAAACGTATCTTATGTTGGTTCTCCTTCATAAAGGATCATACGAGTAATATATGAATGGTAACATAAAATGTATATATGTAATATTGTTGTTACACAAAGAGTAAATGTTTTTTTCTCATATATTGAACTCCCACCCGTTACGTCCTTGCGCATGAGGAAGGAGGAGCTTATCCTCCGAAACGTCCGCAGGACAACAGGTGGACGCTGGGTGAATGTTACAGCCTTGTGAGCAATTTTTGTACCAGCACCCTGAATAAAGTACGTCTACACATGGATCTATGATCAGAGTTCGGGGATTCCTTTCTTTAAAGAGTCCGGATATATGAAGGACAGCTGTCCGGAGGTGCTAAGGTACCGGTGTGCAAACACCAAGTCTTTCTCACTACTATTCCAAATATGTTGTATAAAGTGGGATGCAGTGGAAGTCCTAAAGTGAGAGTTTATTGGATATATACAGTGCGGTTTTGCTGTTTTCTGAACGAAGTCGCTTTTACAAAGGACAATTCTCTGTATGAAACACTCATTTAGCCGATAATCAGCCTGTGTAAAAGTGTCAGCGATCAGTCGAGAAGCAGGAAAGTGGACGCTCATCAGCTGATCATGACTTTTGAGCAGCCCTATAAATCATTGTTTATTGAGGACACATCTCCCTGTGTAAACAGATGTGTTGCCAACAGCAATGTATTCAAATGGCCACACAAATTATATTAGGATTGTTCGTGTGACCAGCTACTCAATAAATTGTGCTTTGTAAAGGAACTGAAAAGGAGCGCTGATCTCGCTGATGGGCACTAGCTTTCGGCCGTGGATGGCCAAAGATCTGTTGATGTTGATCTCTCTCCCTGGAAAAAAAAATAAGATTCAGACAACATAACATAGTTTCTATCTCTCTGGAGGAGAGCTAATTGTGCGACCAGTGACAGATAAGGTGACAGATATTGCAGCCATATCTCTCTCACATTCGGTGTAGCATATTTATAGTCAATTTTTGTTAAGCTGTTTTCTGTAAACCAAAGAAAATGTAGAAATTCTTAAAATATGTTATCGGTGTACCTTCTTGGCCCAGGGTATAGGTACTACCCTCTAGGCCCAGGGGAGGGGCAACTCTTCAGCCATGGCTTCCTTGAGGTTTCCCCCACAGGGGTTTTTTCCTCACCTGAGTGCAGGAGGGTGACTCTTTGTGAGTTGAGAGCCGGCCTTTTTTTTCAGTGTGATGTGATTTTAAATAAAATTGTGACCACTTGACACCTGATTACAATGTGTTGTGTCCTTATTTTGAGTTCTTTGGTTTTATTCATTTTGCTTGGATGGCCAAAGATCTGTTGATGTTGATCTCTCTCCCTGGAAAAAAAAATAAGATTCAGACAACATAACATAGTTTCTATCTCTCTGGAGGAGAGCTAATTGTGCGACCAGTGACAGATAAGGTGACAGATATTGCAGCCATATCTCTCTCACATTCGGTGTAGCATATTTATAGTCAATTTTTGTTAAGCTGTTTTCTGTAAACCAAAGAAAATGTACAAATTCTTAAAATATGTTATCGGTGTACCTTCTTGGCCCAGGGTATAGGTACTACCCTCTAGGCCCAGGGGAGGGGCAACTCTTCAGCCATGGCTTCCTTGAGGTTTCCCCCACAGGGGTTTTTTCCTCACCTGAGTGCAGGAGGGTGACTCTTTGTGAGTTGAGAGCCGGCCTTTTTTTTTCAGTGTGATGTGATTTTAAATAAAATTGTGACCACTTGACACCTGATTACAATGTGTTGTGTCCTTATTTTGAGTTCTTTGGTTTTATTCATTTTGCTTGGGAATGGGGAAGTCTATCACATATTGCATAGTCATCAAGCCAGACATCTGTCTGCTAAAGAAATATCTCCTCTGTCCCATCTTTGTCAGGGGACCGGCTGATTTCTCTCAGTGGAGCTGTGATGAAGGATAAATTTATGATGTAAAACACCCAGGATGCATCGTGATAAACTGTGTGTATGTATCATGCAATTTCAGGTCATGCTGTACAGTGCAGTGTCATCACTCCCAGCTTTCCCAGCAGCCTGAACGGAAAGTCTGTCTTGTTGTATAGGAGGGGAATTCTACTATATAACTTGGCGAACTTGGAATTCTGCAGTAAAAAAAAAGGGGGGGGGGGTACAAGAGGGTAATTTTGTACAGGATAACATGAAGTCAGGCCCTGATTAAAGGACCTGTCCGTATATGCACCACGGCCTCGTCAATACAAGTTAATGGGTCGTTTGAATTTGTGGACTGAATATTCCCCCTTTTTTAAGCCAGTATCCCGTTTTGGGCAATCCACAGTACAGAGGACATACAGATGTCATACGGATGCATTGCGGATTTTTTTTAAAAAAAACAGATCTTCGGTTTCACAACTTGCAAGCACAATATGGTCATGTGAAGGAGGTGCAACTAAAGCCTAATGACAAGATCAGTCAGCTGCTCAGCGCCTGCAGTACAGTGAATGGTGGCTCTATTCACAGGAAGGGAAGACCAATCAATCCCACCATATTTACCCCCCCCCCCATTAAAATGTCTTTTATATTCAAAACTTGTTTCCAGTCTGTACCTCCAATAGTTTGCAATATAGTAAAAGAAAACAGAGGCAACAATATACATTTAATTAATCATGTCCTATAGACTGCTTAGACATAAGTAATAAGAGAATTTCCCAGTGTATATGTTACACAATAGAGGCACACATGGCTTGAAGGTTAGGAGCAACATTAATCCTAATCCATTATATTGTCACTAGTTTAAAGATCAATCGACAATTCTCCTTTTTTTGCTTCCATTGGAATCAACCAATTCTCTGATTTTCCAGCTTGTAAATAAAAGGATTGATTACAAATCCCTCGGAGACTTACAACTTTGCACAAAACCACATAGAAAAAGGGAGGCACAAATGTTGATGAAGTACAGACCAAAAATAACAAAAACCTCAAGCCAAAACAAATTACTGAAAAATCTGGTTCCTCGGCTCCTTTCCTCCTTTGG
The DNA here is from genome assembly GCF_027789765.1 of Dendropsophus ebraccatus. Lineage (NCBI taxonomy): Eukaryota > Metazoa > Chordata > Amphibia > Anura > Hylidae > Dendropsophus > Dendropsophus ebraccatus. Next base: position 183,423,380 of record NC_091455.1, on the reverse strand, counting down.
TCTCAGTCACTGTATGCCGAACAGAAGCTCTTTGTTACAACTGCAAATTAATATTTACACACGAGTGATTCAAAGAGTTAACTGGTATGTAATAAGTAGACCCACATTGAGGAACATTTACATTAGGGGTTATAGACGCGAATAATGTCCTATACCACCGTATAGCAATAATATTATTTATGAACAGCCAACAATTATGCAATATGTGATGAAGCCAGTGACCAACAAAAACAAACAGGTACAACGTTGCAATATAGTTGTGAAAAGAATGACCTCCACATGCAAAACTTTTAATCTATAAGTAAATAGGAACAATGGTATCTTTTGTAGAGTTTGTATTACTGAACCAGCTAATATAAGCAAACTTGATTTAAAGTGGACCTGTGAGCTTTAATGACCGGCCCACTTTAGTGAATACTTTTATTTTCCATAAAATAACTATTTTGAGGCATCTTTATTAGTTCTGCATTGTGTCATTCCTCTGGCAAATTACCATTCCCTTTATCGATGGAGTGCATATACGCTGACATTGTACCATCACTGTTGACAGTGTCAGATAGTGTAGGGACACAGTGTTTTCACAAGGGGAGTGTTAACTCCCAGTTGTCTCTAGATTTCACTAGAAGAGGCGCAGAGGAGTGAGCTTTACATTCTGGGCAATCTCCATCTACCTGTATTAGTCTTATAATCAGGGCTGGCCTTAGGGTAAATGGCTCCCTGTAAGGAATTTGCTTTCAGTGCAATGAGACCCCTCTCTGCAGTCCCTACATAGTATAGACCCCCTTCTGCAGCCTTCATATAGTAGCAGGCTACCCCCTGTGCATCCCCCATATGGTGTCAACCCTCCCATGGTATCAGCCCCTCCACCTTGTGCAGCCCCATATAAGGTATTAGCCCCTCCATGGAACCCCTGTACAGTATCAGCCCTCCCACAGCCCCCATATAGTATCAGATGCCCACTGCAGCCCCCATATAGTACGTAACAAAAAACAAGTATGGCAATATACAGCTCCAGGAGCTGATGAAGGCCATGAGCCGAAACGCCACGTCCTCCTATTTGTACCTGTACTATGTGATACTTCAATAAAAAGAACACTTAGCATTGGTGAGTGCTGGGATCATCCTTCTATTATTCGCTGGAACCAGTTCCGACCACGAGCACCACCCCACTACAGTGTGCCTTCTTATTCTAGTAACACTGTGGAGAGGTAAGCATAACGTTTGTTATGTTTTCTTATATGACAGCAAGATGAAAAAATTTACTAGTGCCAGATAATCCCTTTAACAACCTATGTACCATGTAAAATGCCGCATCTATGGACTGCACAATGGTTTGCTCATTTTCTTTTCTTTTGCTGCACATCTCACAGCCCCAACACAGATCCTGAACAACTACGGATGTTTGCATGGGGTCTTAGAAATCAATTAGTCCCATTCAGTCTGAAATTGTGGGTCTGCACATGCGGAAAAAATAAACGGATGTGTGAAAGGGGTCTTTTTCTCTTATGACTATTGCAGCCTTTTTTTTTTTTTTTTTTTTGAGATTTTTAAAGTCATTTTCTTTTTTTTAGGAAGCATTAAGGCTCAGCCACCAGAACTTTACTATGGGTCCCAGAAAAGCCTTAGCCTATAAATTAGAAACCATATGGTGTGAAAAAATATCTAATAATGGGATGATATGCAATAATAAGATTTCTGGAAACTTCTAAAAACACTTGACTGTAAAGGCCATATAACACTGCCCAATGTTCTGAGGGAGGAGGCAAGCGCCGACCTTTCAGCTAGCGAGGAGCAACAGGAGGGGCTGTCCAGATGATCCTTAGATCGTTCGGGTGGCCCAGTGAAGTCAGGGGTGGTCTGCTGCCTTTGCTCCTATTACAGGAGTGATGCAGTAAAGGCCGTGGTTGACAAAATCATGATCTTTCAGCATATTGAAAGAATGATCAACTGATCGTTGCCTTTCAACATACGCTATTACACGAAACGATTACCAGCTTGAATGGTCATTAATCTACCAAGTAAGGCCGATGATCGCTCAATGTAATATGTAACCTTTCACATGTTTATTGCGTTCAATAACAATAAGTTTTTATCTCTGCAAACAAGATGAGATCAGCCGACAAGCAGGTGTTTCCCCTCTCATCGCTCACACTTTTACATGCTACAATTATCGGCCAAATTACCATTTCCAGTAACACTTGTGGTGTTCCATCACGGGTGTTGCTATTGGTTGCACCCTTTGTAAAAGCCTGTACTTTTTAAGTGTAAGTGGTGATGTAGTAGTACCAGAGTTTCGCCACAAGATGTCATTATTGGGGCTTGTGTCTGGGGCTTGTGTCACCCTCTAGGACGGGTCACTCGACACTGGTGGGCAATAGGTGGTGCAAAGACCAAAGAGTCAAAATACAGGCACAAGTATTCTCTCTCTTCTCAAGTATTCTTCTATTTCTACCTCTGAAGTTCCGGCAGAGCACATTACTACTTGGGTTGGGACTCTCTCAACAGCCTCTTCTCTACTCCTCTGATCCTTTCTTCTACTTCTCAGCACGCAACTCAGTCAGCACGACTGTACCACTCTTTCTACCCTCGATACAGATCTGTCTCCTAAAGTATTAAGTATCTAATCAAGTGTAAAGTATTGAATCAAGGCAAAGCTGTATTATCTACTGCCTACCTCAAGTATCTTCAGAGTAAATAAGATTATATTTATGCTAAAGAGACTCTCTGATTCCTCGTCAAGCAGCGACACAGTACACACACACACACTCCTTGGGTCATCCATCCTTTCTGTGGGTGGCAGTACCAATAGTCCGGGTGGGTCACTATTCCACTCCGGACCACCGTGATAAGTACCCAAGGGACCCCGCAACAGCCCGGCAGGTCACTGACCACAAGGGAACAAGGCATAGCCGGCCCATTAAAATAAAAGCAGGTGTGCCACCATACCTGTGTGCTCAACCGGCACTGGCGTCACAACATAACATCACTGGGCACGCCTATATCTTGGCCAGCCACCATGGGACTGGCGTCACACCTCACCATCTGGCAAGTGGCCGGCTGTACCTCCACATCGGGGGGGGGGGGTGTCACCACACACTCATTGCCGACAATCTGCCAGTGTATAAAGGCCCTAAGCTTATATTCACACTTCACAGTTTTATTGCAGTACGGTTGTGGCTGCTACTGTCGTCAACAGTACTACAATGAAACTGCAACGTGTGAGAACACAGCCTAACTATAACCATCATTATATTATCTAGTACCAATAAAACAAAAGCTATTCTACATACTTGTGTATGTGTATTGTGTGTGCTCTGTATACACAAGTATTCCCCGTCCTTGTGTATGTGTATTGTGTGTGCTCTGTATACACAAGTATTCTCTGTCCTTGTGTATGTGTATTGTGTGTGCTCTGTATACACAAGTATTCCCGGTCCTTGTGTATGTGTATTGTGTGTGCTCTGTATACACAAGTATTCCCCGTCCTTGTGTATGTGTATTGTGTGTGCTCTGTATACACAAGTATTCTCTGTCCTTGTGTATGTGTATTGTGTGTGCTCTGTATACACAAGTATTCTCCGTACCTTTGTATGTGTATTATGTGTGCTGTGTATTCATGAGCAGAAAATCCAGAGCAGACAGAGCAGCGCTCTTTAGATGTGCCACAAACTAATTTAATTATTGTTACATTGTCTCCAATGATTTGATAGACTTCAGCGCCACAAAAGTTTAATTATGTAATACTTGAGAGCGACCGTGACATCTGGCAGAGAAATCCTGAGCTGACCTCTCACTTCTGAAAGAAATCTTTTCCTCATTGCCGCAAGTATCATCTGCATTTCTTCTGATTCCAATTTTAATTCACCCCAATACTATTGTGCTGTATAATTTTATTGTGAACAACAACAACAAAAGAGAAAAATGTATTATTTATGGTAAAATAAAATATTTACCCAACAAATGTTTCTAATTATAATAATAGATTGACATTTTTTGAGTGCACTTTTTGAAGGGGCACTCCAGAAAAGAAGAAAAAAAATCAACTGGTGCTATAAAGTTATACAGGTTTGTAAATTACTTCCATAAAAAAAAAATCAAGTCTTCCAGTATTTATCAGCTGCTGTATGCCCTGCAGAAAGTGATGTACTCTTTCCAGTCAGTCATTGTTCGCTCTGCTGCCACCTCCGAAGTCAGCCAGAGCAGCAGAAAGTCCCCATAGCAAACCTCCTCTGTTCTGGGTAGTTCCTGACATGGACAGAGGTGGCAGCAGAGAGCACCAGATCTGGCTAGAAATAATACACCACTTCCCGCAGGGCATATAGCATCTTGGATCACTGCATAGTAGATGTATTGTTTGTCAGATGTGATTACACAGCAGAGCCTTTTGATCCCTTGGGCTCACTTCCTGTGATTCCATGTCTTGGAAGTATGCCTTCAAAGACGCGGAGGGAACAGGTGTATACTCTGCTCCCCAACAACCACAGGTGGCGCCTGCGGGGTCTGGGGGGGCCCTTTAGGGTCTGGTCCTGTGACAATGGGGTTGCAGGGCCATTCCGTGGCCCCCTTTCTCTGCTTGCGCACGCTTTGCGGGGATTGTGGTCGGTGACCGGCACTGTGATGTTTTTTGGTTAGGGACTCATGTGTATCAGAAGACCTGCACGTGGTACATGAGGCAATATGGTTTGGCCAAATTATATACTAACTTCTGATGTTGGTTTTAAATGTAGCTTAATAAGCTTTCGTGTCAGCCATGGGTGCGATGTGCAGCCATTTCTGTCTTTTTGGCTTGTGCATATTTTATGTATTCTGTCCCTTTTTTCATTGTGGCTAGCACTCGTGCTTTGTAAGACCCATGTGATCCAAATTAGCAGGAAGCACCTGTGTACATAAGGGGAGGATCTCCTAGTATTCTCCCATTCTACCTGCAGAGGAATGGAGAGAGGTAAGAGCTTTTTCACACTTGTGTTGCTTGGCGTCCACTTTTTCCGCCGGTGGCGCCTGCGGGGTCTGGGGGGGCCCTTTAGGGTCTGGTCCTGTGACAATGGGGTTGCAGGGCCATTCCGTGGCCCCCCTTCTCTGCTTGCGCACGCTTTGCGGGGATTGTGGTCGGTGACCGGCACTGTGATGTTTTTTGGTTAGGGACTCGTGTATCAGAAGACCTGCATGTGGTACATGAGGCAATATGGTTTGGCCAAATTATATACTAACTTCTGATGTTGGTTTTAAATGTAGCTTAATAAGCTTTCGTGTCAGCCATGGGTGCGATGTGCAGCCATTTCTGTCTTTTTGGCTTGTGCATACTTTAAACATTTACTACTGTGTTTCTGGAGTTCCTTTAAACCCCAACTTCCATCATGACTACAAACCACATCAGGATGTGCCTTGGGGAAATCCAACTAATATCATAGGTCAGCCTCCCTGAGCTCTAGTCCAGCCCATGGAGCATAAGGAGAGATGCTTGGGTCTGTCTTGGCACCACTGCACCCAGCCAGCCTGCAAACTCTGTCCTTTAGGGTCCTTTTACACATATCGATACAATCGTTTAGCGACTGCGGAGTGACAATTTGGTCTTTTCAGCAACCGATGTTCAGACACAGCTGAACTTACACGTGGGGATAATGACTACGTTTCAGTAGTTATTGTGAATTCTTGAACGATAATCGCTTCATTTGAACGGACCATTAGCTTTGCTCTTTCTGGGAGTGAACCTTTCCCTGATAAACAGTAATGGTTGTAGCCCGTTCCAGACAGCACACGTCCATGGCTCTTTAGCAGCATTCACAATTTCCAATTGCAGGTTGCTGGCATGTAGAATGGCGGAGGGTGAGGGGAAGCTGTTAAAGAGCCACAGAAGTGGTTGTAGAGCCAGATAGCGGCCTTTACTGACTACTGGGATCCCCCAAGCTGAGCTGTGCAGCTTTATATGAATATGTATGGAGGGGGCTATATAAGCATCATACCCCCACTTCATGCCTATAAAGTGGGATATATTGGGATATATTAGGCCTTATACATTGGGAGTCTTTACCTCTGACAGAAGACTCAAGATATGATGTAGCCTTTGATTTATGGTTAAAGCGAATGTACTGGCTCCTTTAATTCTAATAGAGCCGCGTCATAGAGGGGAGAGGATTTCCTCCCACTGGGGGCGGGCCAGCCCACCTCCAGTGGTTCAACCCTGGCTGGTGCCCGTGTGGTGAGCCCCCGGAGGATGTTGTAGCGGTGGGACGGCCGGTCACTTGCTAGATAGAAGTGTGACGCCACTCCTGTGGTGGATGGCCGAGATACAGCCGGATCTTAAGGGTTTGTCACATGACGCCAGTGCCTGGCGGGCACACAGATGTGATGGCACACCTGCTTTTAAGGTGTAAGGCCGGTTGTACCCTTTTCCCATGTAGTCGGTGTCCTGCCGGATCCCTTGGGATAGTGTAGTCACAGGTGGTCAGAGTGGTGGTAGTAACTCTCCTGAAAAAGGGGAAATGTCCCAAGGTTGCGGTGTAAATGCTGTGCAGGTGGTAGTGAATAATCACAGACTCTATGGATAATGTTAAGTTGATTTACTACTTGTAAATGTGCAGCAGGTAATACAACGGATTTTAACATACACTTGATACAGTTCCAATAAATACTCAAACATTGAACCACCAGATCTGTGTGACAAGTGCTGAGTAGGATATAGTGGAGTTGGTAGGGTTGTATTGAGGTAGCGTAGTAGAGAGGAGAGTGCTGTAGGAGTCTCAACCCAAGTAGTAATGTGCTCTGCAGGGATGTTGGAGTGTATAGATAAATACTTGTAGAAGAAGAAGACAACAACCTGTACCGGCGTATTGACCTTTTCTATAGTCTTCACACCACCTTATGCCCACTAGCTTTGGCTGAACTGTACTAATGGGTGACACAGGCCCCAGACCTTGTTACCTGGGATGAGCAGAGTGCTGAGGGTTTCCTGCTGACACTCTCGTCGCAAGATGAAGTTCATATACTTTCTAGTAACTTTGCTCCACCCGGACCAGTTCCTAGCTCTTTGGCTCTTTAGTGGATACTGTCCTGCACTGTTGTTACTTCCTAGTCCTCAGCGTGGGTTGAGGTGATCTGTTGGCTAGTCCTCTCCTGAAGGGTTTAGCACTGCATCACTTAGCGTGTGGGTGCTTCAATAAAAAAGTTTGTAAGAGGGAACTGTCCTGTATCCTACCCATGTGGAGTACTGACTAAGACTAGGACTCTTCTGTAGAGGGGACATGGCAGAGGGCCAGGGCCCAGGTAGAACCACTGTGGAGAGCTATCTGAGCTGCGTCTTTTCTCCACTGAAGCTCAACTAAGACTCCTGCTTCACCCAAAGAACTAACTTCCTAAACAGCGTGTAAGGTGCGCTCTGGTTGGGTGGAAAGAATGCAACAGGAGAGTAGAAAGGGAAGAGGTGGCAGGAAAGAAGAAAGTAAAGATCATACTGGTTCACAGAATCTGGTACATACAAATACAATAACCCTTTGAGACACTTTAGCCATGCAGCTTCTACCCTTTAATATACAATACAGCGACACCTAGTGGTCATCTTTTAGTAATACTAAGACCACAAAAAGTACAGACTTTTACGAAGGGGGTGAAGTAGTAAGTAGTAACACCCCTAGTGGGACACCACACCCAGAAATAGGACGGCGCTGTATGCGGGAATTGGGCTGCAGTTGAAAAAAAGGACCTGGCATGCCGTCCCTCACTAATCTTCTGCCTCCAGCAGTCGCAGTGACATCATATCACTGCGCCTGCTGGAGGGAGAAGCTGTGTGTGGGGGCAGCAGTGGCCTGCTCCTTTCCAGCTGGAGGAGAATAGGAGAGAGGGACTACCCGCTGTATGCCAAAATAACTGCTGCACCCCTAGCAGTTTAAAACGTTAAATCCACGATTAAAGGGGTTATCAAGCGAAAATCTTTTTCTTCCAAATCAATTGGTGTCCGAAAGTTATATAGATTTGTAATTTACTTCTATTTAAAGATCTCAAGTCTTCCCAAACTCATCAGCTGCTGTATGTCCTGCAGTAAATGGTGTTTTCTTTCTAGTGTGACACAGTGCTCTCTGCTGCCACCTCTGTCCAAGACAGGAATTGTCCAGAGCAGCAACAAATCTCCATAGAAAATCTCTCCTGCTCTGGACAGTTCCTGTTATGAACAGAAGTGGCAGCAGAGAGCACTGTGTCAGACTGAAAAGAATACACCATTTTGTGCAGGGCATACACCAGCTGATAAGTACTGGAAGACTTGAGATTTTTAAAAAGAAGTAAATTACAAATCTATATAACTTTCTTAAAACAATTGATTTGAAAGAAAAAAAAATTCGCTTGATAATTCCTTTAACAAATGTATTTTAACCATATAATGGTTAGTAATAGTGTTACTCTTTATACACACAACAACAGCTTATCCAGAAAAGCTACCTGATATGGTGGATATACTGCGAAAACCTGGTTGAATATGGGAAATGTGCAGCGCATACATATAAGATGCACTGTTTAACGTCACTTTGGAGGAAAGTTACAAATTTCAGATCAATCTATATTAAACATCAAATATAGCAAACAAGTATGAGAACTACATGAAAAGCAAGGATCAAAGATCTACCTGCCATATTCATTGGGATGCATGATACATCCTGGTAGCCACATGTGAGGAGGAGAAGAAGAAAGGACTGTAGATGAAAGGCAGGTGATGGACCTAGCATGGGCTGACAGTGATGAATTATTGCGGAGAATGCATACCATGTTGCTGTTTAGATCTTTGCTTTTTATCTGTTATTTTTTGCTAAACTATAATTGCATTGAAATCAAATGCCCATAATAAAGTGTTCTCTATTGCAGTCAATATTCAATCATTACTTAAAGGGGCTCTGTTACTTTCAAAACACCACCCAAACTCAAGTTGCCAGTAGATAGATTAAACAGTGCTGATTCTGAATCACCAATTTTTATCTTTCTGTGTTCTTGCATTCCTTTGCTATAAGCCCACAAAGGAAGGAGTCTAAGTAGTCCTCTCCATCAGGGGCGCCGCAATCATGAGGCGACCTGAGTCGTCTGCCTCAGGCGGCGCCACCAGCTGTCTTCATGGGGGCGGCATTCAGTGGCAGATTATAATATGAGCGGTTCGGGCGGCCGCCCACATTATAATCCGCCACTGATCGTACCATGTACCGGAGTCCCCCCGCGCCCGGACAGCATCTGTAATGAGATGCTGTGAGCGGGGGAGACTGTATTCATAAGCGCCGCGCTGTAATGAATCAGCCGCGCGGTGCTGTTACTACAGCGCGGCGCTTATGAATACAATCTCCCCCGCTCCCAGCATCTCATTACAGATGCTGTCCGGGCGCGGGGGGACTCCGGTAAATGCATTCCACGTCCGTGATCCGTCAGGATCACGGAACGTGGGAATGCAGCCTTAGTCCCCCGGCTGATGTGCGGCTGCCGGAGGTGTCCCATCCTGTCTCCGGCAGCGCGCGCATCAGAGAGATCCCCGTGCGCCGGAAGTCACAGCCACAGGCGCACGGGGAGCTCTCTGATGCGCGCGCTGCCGGGGACAGGACGGGACACCCCGGGCAGCCGCACATCAGCCGGGACCAGACCAGAGAGGCTCGATGGGGGAACGGAGGGCAGGTGAGCTGTGTGCTGTTTGTTGTTTTTGTTTTATCTGCTGTGCAGGGGGGGGGGGGAGAGGGGGACCATCTATAAGGTAGGGGGGGAAGAGGGGGACCATCTATAAGGTAGGGGGGGAAGAGGGGGACCATCTATAAGGGAGGGGGGAAAGAGGGGGACCATCTATAAGGGAGGGGGGAAAGAGGGGGACCAGCTATAAGGTAGGGGGAGAAGAGGGGGACGATCTATAAGGTAGGGGGAGAGGGAAGAGGGGGACCATCTATAGGGGGGGGGGGGAAGGGGACCATCTATAAGGGAGGGGGGAAAGAGGGGGACCATCTATAAGGGGGGGACCATCTATAAGGGAGGGGGGAAAGAGGGGGACCATCTATAAGGGAGGGGGGAGAGGGGGACCATCTATAAGGGGGGGGGAAGAGGGGGACCATCTATAAGGGAGGGGGAAAGAGGGGGACCATCTATAAGGGGGCATCTATAAGGGAGGGGGGAGAGGGGGACCATGTATAAGGGGGGGAGGGGGACCATCTATAAGGGAGAGGGGACCATCTATAAGGGAGGGGGAGAGGGGGACCATCTATAAGGGGGGGGGGAAGAGGGGGACCATCTATAAGGGGGGGGAGAGGGGGACCATCTATAAGGGGGGAGAGAGGGAAGAGGGGGACCATCTATAAGGGGGGGAGAGGGGGACCATCTATAAGGGGGGGGAGAGAGGGAAGAGGGGGACCATCTATAAGGGGGGGGAAGAGGGGGACCATCTATAAGGGAGGGGAAAGAGGGGGACCATCTATAAGGGAGGGGGGAGAGGGGGACCATCTATAAGGTAGGGGGGGAAGAGGGGGACCATCTATAAGGGGGGACCATCTATAAGGGAGGGGGAGAGGGAAGAGGGGGACCATCTATAGGGGGGGGGAAGGGGACCATCTATAAGGGAGGGGGAAAGAGGGGGACCATCTATAAGGTAGGGGGGGAAGAGGGGGACGATCTATAAGGTAGGGGGGGAAGAGGGGGACCATCTATAAGGGAGGGGGGAAAGAGGGGGACCATCTATAAGGGAGGGGGGAAAGAGGGGGACCATCTATAAGGTAGGGGGAGAAGAGGGGGACGATCTATAAGGTAGGGGGAGAGGGAAGAGGGGGACCATCTATAGGGGGGGGGGGGGGAAGGGGACCATCTATAAGGGAGGGGGGAAAGAGGGGGACCATCTATAAGGGGGGGACCATCTATAAGGGAGGGGGGAAAGAGGGGGACCATGTATAAGGGAGGGGGGGAGAGGGGGACCATCTATAAGGGGGGGGGAAGAGGGGGACCATCTATAAGGGAGGGGGAAAGAGGGGGACCATCTATAAGGGGGCATCTATAAGGGAGGGGGGAGAGGGGGACCATGTATAAGGGGGGGAGGGGGACCATCTATAAGGGAGAGGGGACCATCTATAAGGGAGGGGGAGAGGGGGACCATCTATAAGGGGGGGGAAGAGGGGGACCATCTATAAGGGGGGGGAGAGGGGGACCATCTATAAGGGGGGGAGAGAGGGAAGAGGGGGACCATCTATAAGGGGGGGAGAGGGGGACCATCTATAAGGGGGGGGAGAGAGGGAAGAGGGGGACCATCTATAAGGGGGGGAAGAGGGGGACCATCTATAAGGGAGGGGAAAGAGGGGCACCATCTATAAGGGAGGGGGGAGAGGGGGACCATCTATAAGGTAGGGGGGGAAGAGGGGGACCATCTATAAGGGGGGACCATCTATAAGGGAGGGGGAGAGGGAAGAGGGGGACCATCTATAGGGGGGGGGAAGGGGACCATCTATAAGGGAGGGGGGAAAGAGGGGGACCATCTATAAGGGGGGGCCATCTATAAGGGAGGGGGGAAAGAGGGCGACCATCTATAAGGGGGGGACCATCTATAAGGGAGGGGCGGGAGGGGGACTGTCTATAAGGGGGGGGGAAGAGGGGGACCATCTATAAGGGGGGGAAGAGGGGGACCATCTATAAGGGAGGGGGAAAGAGGGGGACCATCTATAAGGGGGCATCTATAAGGGAGGGGGGAGAGGGGGACCATCTATAAGGGAGAGGGGACCATCTATAAGGGGGGGGAAGAGGGGGACCATCTATAAGGGGGGGGGAGAGGGGGGACCATCTATAAGGGGGGGGGAGAGGGGGGACCATCTATAAGGGGGGGGAGAGGGGGACCATCTATAAGGGGGGGGAGAGAGGGAAGAGGGGGACCATCTATAAGGGGGGGGGGAGAGGGGGACCATCTATAAGGGAGGGGAAAGAGGGGGACCATCTATAAGGGAGGGGGGAGAGGGGGACCATCTATAAGGGAGGGGGGAGAGGGGGACCATCTATAAGGGAGGGGGGAGAGGGGGACCATCTATAAGGGGGGGGGAGAGGGGGACCATCTATAAGGGGGGGGACCATCTATAAGGGGGGGAAGAGGGGGACCATCTATAAGGGGGGGAAGAGGGGGACCATCTATAAGGGGGGAAGAGGGGGACCATCTCCTAAAAGATCAGCACCCTCCTCTCCTGACATCCTCTGTGCTGCTGTGACCTCTCCTAAAAGATCAGCACCCTCCTCTCCTGACATCCTCTGTGCTGCTGGGACTTCTCCTATAGGATTAGCACCCTCCTCTCCTGACATCCTCTGTGCTGCTGGGACCTCTCCTATAGGATTAGCACCCTCATCTCCTGACATCCTCTGTGCTGCTGGGACCTCTCCTATAGGATTAGCCCCCTCCTCTCCTGACATCCTCTGTGCTGCTGGGACCTCTCCTATAGGATTAGCCCCCTCCTCTCCTGACATCCTCTGTGCTGCTGGGACCTCTTCTATAAAGTCAGCCCCCTCCTCTCCTGACATCCTCTGTGCAGAAAGGGACCAAACATTATGTTTATTGGGGACAGCAGTGGGGGGGGGGGGCAGTAGTGGATTATAATGTGGGCGGATTGACGGGGGGGGGGGGGGGGGGCGTCATTCTATAGTTTGCCTCGGGCAGCAGAGAGGCTAGAATCACCCCTGCTCTCCATTATATTCTTGAGCTAAGTAGTCCTCTCCATTATATTCTTGAGCTAAGTAGTCCTCTCTATGCATCAACATGTGCGGTTTGTAGGCTTACAAGTAGGAAATGTAAAATAGTAGAAAACTGCAAATTACAGATTTGGAATCAGCATCTTTGATCCTATTTACAGATGACTTTAGTTTAGTGGTGGAGGTGGGTAGGTTGGAGGTGGCAGACAGGGGAGTAACTAGAAATGGCTGGGCCCCATAGCAAACTTTTGATTGGGCCCCCCCCCCCCCCCCGACTGACCACTAAACGGTCAAGTGAAGTCATAACTACATAACTGCTAGCTCTGGTCAGGAGTGCTTGCAGTTAAAGGGACATTTGCAAAACCCAGGAGACCAGCAGGGCCACCCGGTGCTGCAAATGATGACGGCTCAGGGGGCCTAGTGTATTGCAGGAGCAGGCCATGGGGCCCCCTGATGCGGCGGGCCCCATAGCAGCCGCTATGGCTGCTATAGTGGTAGTTACGCCCCTGGTGGCAGAGTTATCTTTAATAAGGGAGTATACTTAAAGGGAATCTGTCACTAAGTTTATGTTGCCTTAAATGACAGCAGCATAAACTAGAGACAGAAATTCTGAACAGATCGGTGTATTACTTATATGATGCTGCTCAGCTGTTCCTTTAACATGGAGGAGAATAGAATCCTTGGCACACCCCTCCCCCTGCCCCCCAGCCGCTGATTGACAGTTGACTGACTATACACAGCATAGATAGAAAACTGCCAATCAGCAGCTGGTGGGCGGAGTTTTCTGCTTCTCATGAATATCCAGGACTACTGGGCTCATGCACATAATGGAGAGGACTACTTATTGTCCATGTTATTCAGGAGGATATCTCTGAGTCAGCTGCACAGAACAATGTAAGTGATACATCATCCTCTTCACCTACTCTATCACTAGTTTATGCTACCCTTAGATAGCATAGCATAAACCTACAGACAGAGTCTCTTTAATAATCAGCACTTGCCACAACCCTTCAATAGAAAGGTTGTAATGTTAGAGCAGCCACCTCTCCTTTTGTAAAGGGGTGAAAGATAAATTTTACTTTTTGAAGGGCAAAAACCTTACCTATATCCTTTGGTTGCATATTTTGGGCAGATATGAAGTAAGGCCATGGTCACCACATGGGGACAAAACCACGCCCCCATTTGGTTACCAATAGCAGTGCAATGTTGCTGATCAATGCTGTATGTGTATTAGTGATAGCCTGTAATCAGGTAAATATTTTGGGTTGCACCGTATAAATATTCTCTTCAGCAGGAAGGACAAACAATGGGAAGGAAATCTTCTAAGAGAGGCAGCTATGGAGGAGACGGGCAGCAGTGAGGGGCAGTACAGGCCTCTCTGCTGTCACCAACATCTGTGTCAGGAACTGCAGGGTTGGCCTGGCTTCCACATGAGTTGTCACCATAGTGTCTAACAAGGATTCCAGAATCTGGTTAGAGTTTCTGAGATCAGATACCTAGGATTGCTGGAACCTGATGACCACACACACACACACACCTGCCCAAGGCCTCCAGGAGGAAATTCTCGGAAGGGCACCGCACTCTAAAACATGAAAAGTGAATACACATTGAACTGAAACAATGACTAAATCATATGTGCACCATGTCATAACAGCCCAGACATCTGGCCGCATCTATATAAATTCCTACTAAAAGCCAGCAGCCAGGCCAGACAATGAGATAGGTGGGAGTAAGTGTGTGCTAGTGCTATCACTAAGTGGCTGCCACCCTAGTAAGTTCCATTACCCCAGGGCCATGAGTCCCGGGCAGTTCTGCACTAATGGTTATGATCTGGAGGGCCAAGCCTCCTCAAAGTAGCCCCCAGGCCAACCTCTGTTACATAAAGCTTCCACTCCAGGTGTAGATTCATCTTAGTGACCCAGGTATCAATCACTGATAAGAACAAATCTTACCAAAAAGTGTCAGGGCAGGGGGGATAGGGACAAGACGATACAGTGGGTCCTGAGTCTGAACCCACCCACTGTCCCTACCTACTTGCCTCAATCGGCCCTACGCAGCTGCGGACAACCACGAAGACGTTCCCTATAATGAATAATTGCAACACAGAACAAGACAGACAGACAAACAGAATAAAGGGAAGTCAACAAGCCAAGTCAGAACCAAATGGGGAACAATCGGATAGTCAAAGGTCAGACGGGAGGTCATGTAACAAGTCGAGCAAGCAGAGGAATTAGGAACGGGGATCGCAGGAATAGACAGGGGGAGGTGGGATAAGGGTATGAACCTTAATAGCCAGCGCTGAGAGACTGGCTCCGCTTTCTTTTATGAGAATCAAGAGCCCGGTCCGGATCTCCATTGGACTGGCGCTCTGATCCTTAAGGTTCCGGACAGGAAGAGGAATATGTCAATCAAACACTGCTCAGCTGCAGCAATCAAGTGTAGCAGTGATCAGTGAAACTCCTGCATTGCCAGGAAGCTGAGAGGCAAGCGGGTGTGTCACACAAAAGTAAAATCCAGCCCAGTTCACACCAGGCTACTGCACATTCCTGACAAAAAGGCAGAGACTAGATCGACCTTTATATGGGATATGAAATAGCAAACCAGAGTTTACTTACCGCACTCTAGTCTGCCCCAGTGACTCTAGTCTTCCCCTATCAGCAGGGACGCTGAGGAGGAAAGTATGTGTCTTACTTTCCTCCTCTGCTAAAGTCCTGAGCTGTTACTCGGGGTAATCTTCGTCCAGGAGCCCTGTTAGAAGCACTGCCCTGCCCCCACAGCGTCATCCATTAATTCAGAGTACGTAGTAAACAGAAGACCAGACCTGACGAAGCGCTACAGCAAGAAAACGTTTGTCTGATCTCATCCGCTCTTCCACCTTCCCCCTTCCTTGCTCAAGTTTGCAGTGTGACTACAATAAAGACTTTATAGGCTAATCCGTGGTGAGTGACCGCTTCTTTTTGCTACGTACTCTGATTTGGTTCACATGTCTGTTGGCGAGGAAAACCTCCACTAGCCTAATGTGATCTGTATCGGCCTGTCCCAGCTCTACTCGTATGATTATTTCATTTAGTGCCCGCCGCTTGTGTTTTTCCCTTGTCATCCATTAATTACCATTAGAAGGAGTGGGCCGGAAGATTACACAGACTAATAGGGCAGGACCGGCGCCGAGGAAGAAGGTAAGACACATACCATCCTCCTCAGCGTCATACCTTCCCGGGTGCTATAGGGGCTATCAGCAGGTTAGATTTATTTAACCTGCTAATACAGTAGTTCCCCTTTAACATATTTTGGTGTCCGTCATTACTCTGACGACCATACATTATTCTAGTTCAGGTTGACGATGGCCCTTTTGGATGTGTTATATTTAAAGGTCCATTCAAGTTAGTATAAAAGACGGTGAAATGTAATTAAAAAAAAAACAATGTGCAATCAACATAAAATAACAACCGCCATTCTCTAAATAATGGCTGCAAATTAATGACATGAGCATTAACTGGTACTCAGCGGACCTTATCCAATGCATTGTGAGAACGAAAGGCCATTGTTTCCATAGAATTCAATAAAAAACTTTAAAAAATGAAAACAATGGCCATTATTTTAAATTAAAATGGCGGTCTTCATTTAAAAAACAAAAACAAAACAGTGTGTGAACATTTCCTCACTTTTATTATATAAATTTTTTGTTTACTAAGCATAGCTATGGCCAGGGCACAATTAGCACTGAGTACTGGAGTGCTGGACATTTTTTGCTTTTTGTGTTATGTGTGTGTGTGTAGGTAGGTAGGGAAGGGGTCTTGGCTTGCACTCCACCCATCTTCTGTGCATGTTTTAAATAGAGAGCAATTGGTTCCTTCATGCCTGGCTTTGTAGGCTTTATATTAGCCCGAGAGATCATTGTCAGTGTAGGAACCATCTCCCTGAGGTCACCTTATCGTGGTGAGATGGTACACATTATTTGATGGTTCGCTAAGATCCCCATTTAAAAAAAAAAATTAGAACAGGTTTTCATTGTGTGTTTGACGTAGGAGTTATATATGACAAGTCCTGGCACTTGCAGGTTGCTGCAGCATTTTTCATTTTTTTTTCCTCTGTGTATACCTCTAGGAGTCTCACCTCGTAGGACTACAGTAAGCCGCATTTTCCAATTCTTGCCAGTCAGTTGCCCCCTAGAAGACAATGGGGGCTCTCACCACTGCGACAATTGGCTATTCCTTTTACCACTATAAACTTTAAGGGTGTGTTCATAAGTTCGAATTTTTTATGTAATAATTGAATACAAAGCCAGGAACAGATCATAAATGGACAACATCTCTAAAGGACTTCTCATTTCAAATCCATTTCTGGCTTTGTATTTAATAATTGCAATTAAAAATCTGAAAGTGGGAACACAGCCTTAGGGGGCGAGCCATGCCTGTCTGGGACTGATTGTCATGATATTCATATTCCCAATGGGTGAGGGGCCCAGGCTTTTATGGTATATCTTATAAATATTCCATTAATGTTTAACACGACAGCGCTCCTTTAAAGATCATATTCCGGTGCCGTATCTAGTAAGTATAAAAAATGCAATTAACAGATTTTTATTAATTTAATATTTACTTTCGGTAATTAAAATCGTTCACTTTATACTTACAGAACTATACAACACTGCCCCCTGCTGGTCCAATACTATTCAGAAGAAACTCCAGTGGTTTTCTGCTCGAGATATCCCATGTAAGAAATAAAGGCAAAAACAATTCCTTTTCAAGCATTTTTAAGGTTTTTTTTTAGGCGAATGTCACATGTATTAGGATTTTTTTTTGTTTGTTTTCATTGATTTTGGAGGATAGATATATTACTTATTGTTTTACACGCTGAAATAGCCTTCAAAAACATGCTGAAAAAAAACCAACATGTAAATAATGACATTTATTTTTTATTAAAATTAGAGGGACATAGTTTGTAGGCATATTACAGATGTGTGTGTTCTGGAAGAGTACACATGTAATCTACTCAACAGTGTAATTATCATAGTTGCAGGAGGTAAGACCCCCAGGAGACCAGCCTAGACATCTGGGACACATGCCCTGGATCCTAGATTGAGCTTTTAACTGTGTATGGGTCTTTCAGATGCACACACAGTTACAGTGGTATGGAAGAGAGGCTGCAGGGACTTCCAGTGCAGGCAGCATCATCGTTCATTGCCAGAGAAAAGGAGAGAACTGGTGGGGCACTGGAGCACCAGAAGGACAGGGCAGCACTGTGTCAGGTAAGTATTTGTTTTCATGCTGCCACATATGGAGGCAGTGGCCCTAACTACTATATGAGAACAGTGTGGGTGCCTAACTACGACATGGGGACACTGAAGGGCCAAACTACATGGAGACAATGAGGGGCACCCTTGCTACTATATGGAGGCAGTGTGGGGGGCCCAACTACAATGTGGGTGCAGTAAGGAAGCCTATATTGTATAGGGGCAGTGAAAGGGGCCCTAACTAAAATATAGGAGCATGGGGGGGGGGGGCCATACCATATGGGGGCAGAGTAATACAGATGGGGAATTTCTATAAAGGTGAGGGGCTGTTGAGGCAAGGAAACTAGAGATGAGCGAACCTCGAGCATGCTCAAGTCAATCTGAACCCGAATTTTCGGCATTTGATTAGCGGTGGCTGCTAAACTTGGATAAAGCCCTATGGCTATGTGGAAAACATGGGTATAGTCATTGGCTGTATCCATGTTTTCCAGACAACCTTAGAGCTTTATCCAAGTTCTGTTTGTCTGGCAGATTTGGTAGAGAGAAGTCATGTCAAGTCTTTATGATGTTCTGGATCAAATAGAGAAGTAAATGACTCCGATCAGAGAAGACATCTCTGCAATCATTTGTTATAGCTGGGTGAGGCACATGGCCGCATGCCTCATTTCCCAGCTGATAGCCCAATCCAACTGATTACAGGGGACGGCTCTATTATAAGTCCATCCAGTCCCACTTCTGTAATCAGTTTCATCTGGAGGCCAGCCATGAAATGAGTTGTGTCGCCAAACATTTCACCTGGCTATAACAAACGATCGTAACGCATAATTTATATATCCCTCAATGTAAACCATTCACTTCTACTTACTGTATAATCACATCCATCACCTGATATTTACTCCCACTATTAAATAAAGTTAACACCTATCTGACTATTCCCTGAACCCATACTTTTTGATGGTAGCAAAAAACATTTTTTTGGTTGTGTACAGACCTTATCAAATCCACTGTTATGATTTAGGTCATGTTTACACAATGCATAATTCTACATTGAGTTTTACAGTAGTTTTGTATTTCCCTTTGTTCATTATAGAAACTGTTCCAGGAAATTCATTTTTCACATGTACCATTGATTTCTCCAATGAAGTTAATTTAATTAAAAAATTCTGCAAAACCATATCATATGTCGCATGGTACACAATAAAATGCCGACACTGAAGCATGTGTGCAGTGTAAGGGTGGTATTACACGGCCCGATGGGGACCCGATAATACCTGTAAACGAGCAGCGATCTGCTAGATTGTCGCTCGTTTACTGGGCCTATTACACGGCCCGATAATCGTTTAACAAGGGCTGCAAGGACATTAAACTACATACATCACCTATCCACGCTCCAGGGCTGCTTCTGTGTTCCGCTTCTCCACAGGTCCCACGCGTTCTAGCTTCAGAGTGACCTGTCAGCCAACAGGCCGCTCAGCCAAACACAGGCCGGGGCCATTGCGGCCTGTGATTGGCCGGCGGCCTGTTAGCTGACAGGCCGCTCTGAAGCCAGAGCGAGCGGGACCCAGGGAGAAGACCGCAGGAGCAGCCCTGGAACGTGGATAGGTAATGTATATAGTCAGTCGCCGGCCGCGCACCGCTATTACACATAGCGGTGCGCGGTCGGCACCCTACGAAAATAGGTCAGAACCTATATGAACGATCAGCCGATCGTTGTCATCATTGTATTTATTACATGGAGCAATAATTGGCCGAATCAGGCCGATTTAGCCGATTATCGTTCCGTGTAATAGTACCCTAAGACGGTAACAGATCTTATTCACATGGATGTGACATCGTGATGCAAAGAAACACGATTGGAAAAAGTGCAGTGAAACTTCTCTTGTGATCCACTAGATGGAAGCAACACCAAACACAATAGAAAATATTCCTATGTTCTCACTTTTCTCTACTTATCATCAGCACCTAGTCTATTTGTAAACCATTTTGGGAGGCTACTTCTTTCTGAATGAGGGATTTTCTCAGGTTCACTGTTAGCTAAAAAACTTTTTTTTTTACACATTTATTTATGGCATATACAATTTAATGCAATTCTGTTGCATAGAATTGAGCTGACTGATTGGCGATCTGCTAGTACAGCTTGTCTATGGCAGGCTATAAGAGCAGATCATTGATGGCAACTTTGGAGGCCAAGTAAAGTCCTTGGGCTGCCATGACAATGGATAAACTTGGCATGACTACCTCACAAGGAACCAATCCAAGTCCCTAAACCACCAATGATATGCACAAGAGCTGGTTTAATGCCACTAGCATGGTATTTAAACAGTTAAATAGTCAACATCCAAAATTTCTCTGTGCCAGCTATTAATGGGGACTGTCCACTCTACATATCCTTAGCACCACCATGACATACAGGTAAACACATTGAAGTCATTGCGTAAAATCCCCCCACTTGAGACACACCTCTATGTACCAGAAAAAAGCTGCTCTGTAAAGGGAATCTGTCAGCTTTAATTCATGTTTCAAATTGCTGGCACGGTTAGATAGCTGTTGAGTCAAGGAGACACATGGTACCTTTCATATATCTGTCTATGCTTCCAGAATGTATAAAAATGCTTTTAGTCTTTGGTACAAAAAGTCAGGCTGCACTCACACATGGCAGTTTTTTGGTAAATGGCCACTGCAGTCCGGACACCTTGAGTCCTAAGCAGGGTCAGGTATGGGTGGTGGTGGGGGGTGTTACAGCTTGCTGCACTTCAGGAGCTCAGGAAAGCCTCTTTGACTTCTTCTTAAGGCCCTATTACACAGAACGATTATCAACCACACTGCTATATGCTATGGGCTTCCCGGACGATCTAGTGATCAGCCAGGCAGCCCCTCCCGCACCTCCCCAGCCCCCCCCCCCCCCCCCCCCCCCCCGGACTCACCCGCTCACTGCTGACGCGAGCAATAGCGGCGGCAGCGAGCAGGGAAGGAGGAGAAAACAAGCACTGACAGCGCTTGTTTTTTCCTCATAGTCGCTCTGTGGAATAGGGCCTTTCCCTTTAAAAGCTACGCCTGCGCTGTTGAACTGGAATTTCCATGGATTGTTTAGATACTATTGATTTGAATGCTCAATATATAATGTATTCCCTGTTTAGTGCCAGCCCTGTTCACTTAGTATAGGCACCATCACACAGTTGGGGGCTGCCAGTTCAGTTAGATCGTCCAAGTTGGTAGGTAGTGTTGCCCCCCCCCCCCCCCCCCTTTAATCAAACTTATTACAGAGTTTCTTAAAATGGTTTGTACTATTGGTTTCTGCAAATAAATAAATGACAGTTACACTTTAAACATTACACAAAAAGCCATATTAGCGGTCGCTAAGGGGGTTAAATTTACCTGTAAAAACTGCTTGTTACAATGCAGGAAAATCCCCCAAAAAAGAGGAAAGCAAAATTCAATGGAAGTTTCTGCACTGAGGAGGTCTAAAGGCACTTTTAACACATTTAATAAAAAGTTGATATATGATATGCCATGTAAAAGAATACTGGTAAAAGAAAAGAAAAATAATGCTTGTATTGTTACCCTGGAGAATAGAGTATCCTGTTACTTTTATATGGCTGAAAAATAAAATACAATAAACAGTTGTAGGTGATTGGGGAAATGCAATAGATTATTATTACTGGATAATTAGTACAAATGCTATCTGCTTGTAGACAGATGGTGAGAGCCCTAATGGGAACAAAGTGATTCAATTACAAAGTATTAAACTGTATGGAATGAAGGATACGCCGGCTTCAGATTTGTTGCAGACATTTCTGTCACTGTTCTATTGGTCTGAACACGATCTGCAAAAAACCCATGCACATGCAGCCGACACAACTCTATTCATGTATAGGACAACAAATGGGAGGACACTGTTAGGATAGTTTTAAACATGGCATATTTTGGTGGCTATAGAAAAAACACTCCCAACACCTCCAATTGGGTATAACTGAGCGCAGGTCCAAGGAAGGAAATGAGAAGATGAAATAAGAACGTGTGTATTGCGACCCAACGCGTTTCCAAACTGTACTGGTTTCTTTTTCAAGAGTCAAATGAAACCACTATGGTTTGTAAACGCGTTGAGTCACAATAAACACGTTTTTATCTCATCATCTGTTTCTTTCCTTGGACCTGCGCCAACCTGAGGTGTTGGAAGTGTTTTTTCTATTGTTTCTGTCCCCTGTGGATATTGGGAGTGGCTGCGGCCTGTTACTGCCTACACAAGTACTGTTACTGCCTGCACAGCTCACACAGGTGAGAGTTACCTGCCCTTGTTTATCTCTCACCCAGTATACACTGATCCTCGCCATGGAGCGCTGTTCTTTTGTTTCTGTCTATATTTTGGTGGCTGATCACCAGATGATTGATACTTTCGGGAAACAGACTATACATAATTTGACTATGTTCTACATGCTCTACATCAGCTTCCTTAATAGGAGAAAGAAACGATAACTGCCCTGTCAAAAAATTTATGTCCTAACAGACCCATTGTACAGGGGATGTATATGGCAACTGAATGCTGGAGGATAAGTACCCTGTGGCACCATCTTTTTTGACATCCTTTTTTATAAAGCACTACATGGTTCTACATTTGTGGGGTCAGGTGCAGAGTGCTCAGACCCAGCAAGTATAAGGAGTAGTACTTGGCTACTTACTTCCTTTGGGGCATACAGTAAGTGTCTTTGGAAGAAGTCCCTGCTCCTCTATGTAGTTTTAATGGCCTTGGCCTTGGTTTTTCCCTTGTCATTACATTGACTTATAGGGCCACTTAATATGGTGGTTTTGGTGGTTTCCTTACCGGAGCCACCCCTTGGCGGGGTCCTTCCCGGAGGGATATCTGGCTAGTCCTGTTTTTTGAGACTCTTTGATGAGGCTCCACGGGCTCTTCTTTTGCATATTCATGTTTCCCAGGGGGCAATGCACCTAGGACTTCACTGAGCGCTTTCACTAGCGCTTTCAGTGTTGTCGTTTGGCTGGTCTCCCGGAGATCAGTGATCTGTTTCTCTTATAGTTTTAATGGTGCCCTCCACTATGGCATCATGAAAAAATATTACCAATCAGACAGCTTAAAGGGATATTTCGCTTTTTTTTTTAAATGTTGCTGCCCTGGCTGAGAAAAAAATAAACATGCTGGGGGAGATTTATCAAACATGGTGTAAAGTGAAACTGGCTCAGTTGCCCCTAGCAACCAATCAGTTTCCACCTTTTATTTTCCAAAGGGTCTGTGAGGAATGAAAGGTGGAATCAGATTCTCCCGGTGTCCTCCTACATCATTTTCGGGTCCCCAGCTGAACAATCCTGCTTCCACTTTTGAGACAGGCTCGTCTCAGCCAATCACTGCCCACGGCACTGTTTCATCTCAATCAGTGATTGGCTGAGCAGGCTGTCACTGCCAAGACAAGACTATTTCAGAAATGTTGTGTAATCCACCAGGGCAGCAACATATTAAAAGTTTAAAATGAGCAGAATACTCCTTTAGGCTATGTTCACACGGCGTATGAGACCGGCCGTTCCTTGACCCGGCCGGGTCACAGAACGGCCGGTCTCTGAAAAGATCATATCGGCCGGTACTGCAGTACCGGCCGGATGATATTTCCGGCCACAGTGTTCTGATGCGGGCGCATCAGCGCGCGCCCGCATCAGAACTCTCATAGCACACAATGAAGCAAGCGGCCGGAGGTAGTAGCCTATGTTTGGACCATTAAATTCAATGGGCCTGTCATAAGCAGATGTTAGTGTACATTGGCTTTTTGATGATATCCCGTTGTTTATCTCTGACATATGGGCTAAACATAATGTGAATAGAGCCATACTAGCTTTAGTGCCTCTTTAAAACAGAAGACAGAGAACTTTGGTTTATATATATTTGCTGGGTTCGGACACTATTGTAGTCAGGGAGAAGTACTGGATGGGGGCCCAGACCTTTCCAACTGCAGCTCAAGAAAAATATGGCGTTGGCAAGAAGAGATGAGCCTGGCTTAAGAGGCTTTCTGTATATTTGTAGAAATGTGTTTCCTTATTATGGCCAAAAATGTGGAGCACACGGCTTACCGTCTGTAGCACTACAACCGGAGTTTGTAGTTTCTTTTCAGTTCTTTAAGTTAAGATTTTTCTTACAATTTTCTTACAATTCTGTTTCTTTTTAAACTTACTTCGGACATACACATAGTATACAATGAAACTTCTCCAGAAGACCACCTCTTTGAGGAGAGATTTGGCTTGTGGGTAAAATTCATGGAAAACATAAAATGTTTACACTACAGTGATGCAAACTATTTATTAGAACAAAAGCCAACACCAGTGGTGGGTGGACCCCAACCAAATATGTCAGTGTCCCAATAACTTGTCATGTGCCCATGAGCATCAATAACAGCTAGCTAATGACTAGAGATGAGCAGTCCGGGTTCGGGTTCGAGTCCATCCGAACCCGAACGTTCGGCATTTGATTAGCTGGGACTGCTGAACTTGGATAAAGCTCAAAGGTTGTCTGGAAAACATGGATACAGCCAATGACTATATCCATGTTTTCCACATAGCCTTAGGGCTTTATCCAACTTCAGCAGCCACCGCTAATCAAATGCCGAACTTTCGGGTTCGGATGAACTAGAGCATGCTCGAGGTTTGCTCATCTCTAATTATGACATCTCATGATGTTGACAAGTCGACTTATTGTCTGCTGAGGTAAAGTATCCCACTCTTATTGAAGGGCGGCCCTCAGGTTCTGGGGTACAGAGTTATGAGTTACTGAGCTGATCCCATAGATTTTCTTTGGGATTCAGGTATGAAGAAAGTGCAGCAACTCCATTTTAGATCCTTCATCCTCCAGCAGCCGGACCCAAATATTGAGACTTCAATGAGCTGGAGCATTTTCGTCCATTAACCCCTTCATTAATCAGCTCAAAATGGCCTAAATGACTGCACCAATTATCACTTTTGCATTTTTTTTCCCTTCTCACCTTCTAAGAGCTATAGCCCTTTTATTTTTCCATCTACAGGCCATGTAAGGGCTTTTTTTGTCCGGTGTACTTTGTAATGGTGCCTTTTAATCCACCATAAAATAAATGAGAGAACCCAAAAAATATTATTTATGGGGTGCAATTGGGAAAAAAATGCTATTTTCTAACTTTTAGGGGGTTTCCGTGTAACGTAATGCACTTTACAGTAAAACTGACTATATATCTTTATTCTATACGTCAGTCTGAGTACAACCATATACCTGTTTATATAGCCTTTCTAACATTTTGCTATTTTTTAACAGCAAAATTTATTTATGATTAAGATGGCCCTTAGAACAGTTTTATTTTTCAACCTATGGGGGTGTTTGGGGTGTCGGTTTTTGTGCCCTAGTTTTTATTGATACCACTGTGCGGGAACAACAATGTTATATATTAATAAATTGGACAATTATGCACGATACGATATACAATATGATTATTTATTTATTTTTATGTGTTTTATTTATAAAATGGGAAAGGGGGTGATTTAAACTTTTATTGGGAGGGGCTATGCCATATTTTTTAAAACTTTTTAATTTTATTTTATTTTTTACACTTTTTAAGTCCCCTTAGGGGACTATTACATGCAATCATTGGATTACATGCATCGTTCAATGCTATGCCATTGTGTAGCATTGATGAGTGTTATCTGCTATCTTCTCATAGAGCCTGCCTGAAGCAGACTCTACAAGAAGATAAAAGATCAGACTGCATGGGGTTAAGCAGTAAGCCTCCAACAGTCAAGCAATTGGATCAGTAAGTGACAGGAGCTGTCACTTAAACCTATCACTTACACCTATCGTGGTGTTTAAGCAGTTAGTGGTAGGCAGCAGTGCGATTGTATCATTCACAAGTTGTAGGTCATTTGTGTACCGACAAAAGACACCTGCGCACACTATACCACCACCACTAAAAGCACATTGTCTTGCATTGGCCTGGGTGCATCTAAGAGACCAGTGGGCCTCAGTGTTGTTCATTGATCAAAGTCGATTCATACTAAGCAGAAATTAAGGATGTTGGAAAAAGGAGAGCAACTGTTGCTTTTGCTTCTCAGTACATTCTGCTCACGTTTCCTCTCATCCCCTCCCTCTCCATAAACTTGTATAGGCAGTGTAAGCTAAGCTGTGCTCACTTTGCTGGTAACAAATAAGAAGTGAGAAGAGGAGGAAGGAAAGCAGCCTCGTGAGTACAGAAGTAATCTCTTTTGCCTAATAAGATATATTACAGGGTTTATTGTCTTTACTTGTACTATTGATTTCGGCAAAGCTGTTTGAATGACAGCTACACATTAACAGTAGAATTTATTAGAATGTTGTATCAGAGTTGTTCTCTTAACCAATCAGACACCCTCTAAGCTAAAATGCCCACCAAATATCTAATATCAAGCAAGTAATCTACTCACTAAGTCAACTTCCTAAATCCCTCCTCTCATCTTCTTCCTTACTATCTGACACATCACACAAATTGTTATTAATATAAAGTCACATTCTGTCAGGAGGAATTGGATTCCTTTGTACTTAGATGCATTTGTTACTTAATAATTTACGGTCAACGAAGAACAAGAATAAGGGAAAGAGAAGGTTTACACGGTTTAATACAATGTAAGTATTTTTCTCCAGGTTTGATTTAAAGCAACACAAAGGGGAGGATTTATGAAGACTGGCGTACAAGGTCTTATATTAGGCCCCGCCCCCTTTCCCCCGGCAGGATTCACTAAGAGGTGCACGCCTCTTAGCGAATCTGGCCGCCCAGGCACCCGAACCTGCGCCCGTCATACGAAATCTACACGTGCTTCCAGCAGGTGTAGATTTGGATCATGATTTGCACCTGCGAGCAGGTGTAAATCATGATAAATGAGGCGCGGAAGGAGGCTACGCCTCCTCCCGCCTTGTCACGCCCTCCCCCCCCAAGCTCCCCCAGCCCACCCATCAGCCGAGCGGGGCATACGGCAGGCAAACGCCAGGAAGAAGGGGCAAATCTGCACCTTCCCCCTAGCATACGCCTCGGGCGGACCGTTCATAAATGTTAACAAGATAAAAAACCATTGGTTGTCGGCTACACATGTGATGGGGGAGCTGGGAGCTGATTGCGAAAAGGGCAACTTGAATGATTCAGTGAGAATTTGAGCAGCCCAAGGATGATCAAGCCGTATGAAGGCTCTGTAGAAGGGCGCTGATCACTGATCATTGCTTGTTTACAGATAGCCTTGGGCCATCTAATAGGACTGTAATGAGCAAGAGCAGCAAGCAACATGCTAGAGCAAGGTACAGTACTAGAGAAAAGGAATGCTGGGTTCAAACACGGAGCATACACTGTAATCTGAACCACATTATACAAGTCAGGAATATTTAAAGGAGTACCGCTACATCAGGTAAAAAAATAAACGTGCTGCGGGAGCATACAGCATAGCTAATCTGTTTGCTCCAGTTATGAAGCTAGCAAAAATCCATTCTTACAGCTGTTCAGCATAGCCCTCCCACCCTGCCTATTCCCCTCCCCCAGAACTCTTGCCATTTCACTGCCTAAAGCTATTGCAAACAATCTAATTACACAGTAGACAATTTCACAATTAATGAGACTACAGCACCTGCTGCATCATTCAGCACAAGGCACCATGTTGTTATCACATCTCACTCTCCCTAAATGTCCCAATAAATATATCTGTCTGTGTATATGACATTGAAAGATGGTAAAGTAGGTTGGAGGGGCTGGTCAGAGATGGTGACATCACTCAGGTGGCTCAACTATAGCGCAAAGACAAGATCCAGGCAATCCTACTTTGACATCAAAAGATGATGCACTTGGGCCTTAATTAATGCTAAAATTTATGGTAGCTCGGAGCCGGTATAGATTTGTAAGACAGCCTCAGTTCACAGGATTTATCCAGAGACGAGCAACAGGGAGTGGAGACAGGGAGAATTTCAGTTTAGAGCAGTGAATGAAACATTGGTCTTAAAGGGGTACTCCAGCGGGGGGGGGGGGGCACTTTTTTGCTGGGACCGGGGAGCAGGTGGCTGAGGGAAAAGACGTCCACTCACCTCCCCGGTTCTAGTGGCAGGTTCTGCTTTGCGGCGCTCCGGTCCCCGGACGCTTCCTGGTGTCTGACGCAGGCCCGAGACGATACGTCTCAGGTCCCCTCAGCCAGTCAGTGACAGAGGCGGGATCTGAGCGGACTTGAAACGCATCCCGCCTCCTTCACTGACTGGCCGAGCGGACCTGAGACGTCACGTCTCGGGCCCACGTCAGACACCAGGAAGCGGCCAGGAACCGGGCACCGGAGCGCCGCAATGCGGGACCCACCGCTGGAGCCGGGGAGGTGAGTGGACGCCTTTTCCCTCAGCCACCTCCTCCTCGGTCCCAGCAAAAAAGTGCCCCTGCCCCCCCCCCCCCCCGCTGGAGTACCCCTTTAATAAATACCTCCATAGACTTTTTGGGAGGAAAGTGAATGCTTAATCCTATGTGATAGCTGATTCTCCGACACCAGTGCACTAAAGAAACACAAATTGTATCCGCCTTCTTCCTTTTTGTTATTTCATAAATGACACCCCCCCCATCCTTCTTTTCCATCTACCCCCGCCCATCATGTATTTAGGTGCCCATAAGTGAACACAGAGTAATGTTATGTACATTCATGGTTATATTGGTGGAGCGGATGCAGGACGTGCCATGATAAGACAGCTATTTGTAGTCACATAGAGTCATTATTTGTAATGCTAGCTGACTGTTCTTTTTTTCTATATAGCTCTTTTTTTCTCATTACTAGGACAACAGAGTAGCTAGAGGTCACGGCTCATTTTGCTAAGCATAGAGAATTGCTGCCTAATGGAAATGGCACAAAACAAACCTAATATGTTAATCCCAGAATAGAATTATCAAAATATGTCAAAGCTATTGCAGAAAGCTCTCGCAGAATTAATATTGAAAGTAATCATGTAATACGCCTGGCAGGAAGAATAATATTAGGAGCGACACTGACAATTACAATCACAGACGTTTCAAAATCAGATTCTATTCAGCCGATTGATCAGGATCGCCGCGTTATTTCTGAATTTACAGCTGCCGAGGATTCTTCTCCTCTTCTTTTTTTGATTCATCATTCCCATTGATTTCTCCATCCATTAAGGTAAATATTAAAATTAAAATATTAAAAGTCGAGAATTGCCTAGGTAATACTGAAATATTGTATAATGCAGAGCTCATAAAGCACCTTGTAAATAGACTGCACTGCCCCCTGCACTGTATTTACCCAAGGTGGTGAGAGATGAGAGGGAAGCCTTGATTTACCTTTAAGGGACACTGTGGATCGTATTGAGGACAGAGACTGGCTCACAGTTTGCAGATAGCACAGCCCAGTCTCTTTGCAGCGAATGTTAAGCACTTTTTGTGTTTCCAAAACAACAGGAAAGTGACAGCAGAATGCAGGTAGGTAAGACATCTATTAGCCAAGACTTTTTCAAGTGAAATGAGTCATGTTTGATAAATGAAGCAATACACAGATGTATAAGGCATCACATGGAGAGAAGTTGTGTAGTCTGGCCTTGCTGTCATGTTTCCATCTATCTGTCCTTCAATTCAGATAACGGCGGGTATGTTTGTAGTTTGTCACCATAGGTTGCAGGCTACATATATTCCTCCATAGGAGCTAAAAGAAGCATTGCAGCACTAAAAAAAGGTGAAGATAAAAATAGACAATTTAGCGTGGAGACACACAGTGTGAAACACTGGCCGGGTCACAGAACAGCTGGTGTTACTGAAGATAATCTTTATTTCTGGTGAATTCGGATGCGGGCACACCCGTGTGCGTGTGCCTAAGATGTGCTTTTTAAAGGGGTATTCCCAAATCAACTAATACAGTTAAATAAGCACTGTCATTAAAAACAAGTTTGCATATTCTGACACAGGCACCAATATATTTGCATATTTGTACTGTACTTCACTAAAAAAAAAAATGTTTTCTGTATGTAATTCAAAGTTATAACGTTGGTCAGTAGGTGTCACTGTTTTAGCCTCACTGCCTGTTGTCAATGAATGCTCGCCAATAACAACAGCACTGTATTGACAGTGGATGAGAATTGAGGGTGGAAGATTCAAAGCTCTTCAATCACAGTGCAGGGAGCCAGCAACCACATCAGATCATTAGACAGCACGGGAGTTTATCTGGAGAGAGAGAGAGAGACATCAACTTAACATTAGGTAATCTCCTGAACTAATCATATATACTTTGTGGATATGATTGTAACACCTAGAATTCTATTTTTATAATATAAATCAATTTATGTGGCAAATCTTATACAATTTACCGCATTTGGTGCAATTCTGGCTAAAATAGCGCCAATTTTGACTGAATTAGCGCTAAAAATTTTGCTATTTTACAGCGATTAGAGTGACGAAACTCTCAGTATGAAATCCACTGTTATATTGTACGTGTGAATCTACCCTAACAATAAAATAAAATTCTAAGTATCACAATCATATACACACTGTATATATGATAAGTTCAGGAGCTTACCTAATGTGGAGCTAATGCCTCTCTGTCCAGATGAGCTCCTGTGCTGTCTGATGATCTGATGTTCTGGCCGCCCTTGCTCCGTCCCTGCACTGTGATCGACGGCATGGGAGCAGAGCCACCCTCACTTCCTGTCCACTATCAATACAGTGCTCTTGTTATTGATGAGTATTTATTGACATGGAGCAGTAGAGCTAAAACAGTGACACCTAGTGGCCATAATATAACTTTGAATTACACACACACACACAAAACATTTTTTTTAAAATAAGTAAATTACAAATATGCTAGATATCCCTCCTGGGAAGTAAATCTGTTGCTAAGGGGTGGGTGCCTCCCAGCGGGGAGATCACTAAAACCACCCTGATACATAGCCTCTTAAGTCCCACTGAGTTGCAAGTATTAGGGTATAAATAAGGTAATACCAGGGTGGCCCCCCCCTTACATCAAAGTCTAACTTAGTTGAAAGTATTGTGATAGTAGATAGTAGAATTCTGCCTAATGGCGGCAATGAATAGTAGAACAACAAAACACAACAATCACTAAGATCAGGGAGATCAGCAGGAAAATTCAATGGTGTACTCATTCAAGAGTCTCCATTGATACCATGCCCCTAAAAACAAGGGGCTACATATCAGGGTGGTTTGGTGATTTCCCTAATGGGAGGACCACTTAGCAATGGGTTTCCTCCCCAGGAGGGATATCTGTCTATTTCCTTTTTTTGCATATTCAAATTTTTTTTTTTTTGCTGATCTCCCTGAGCTCAGTTATTGTTGTGTTTTCCATTCTCTCAGATAGTGATCAGCTATCTCCTCTAAAAGCAGTGGTCTGGCTGGTGTATATTGTGCTACAATTCCTGTAACCCATACTGTGTGCTGTATAGATACATACTGTAACTGTATGTGTATGTAAAAATACAAATGTGGTGTACCCTAGAGTAATTTTTTTTAAAAATAGTAACTATTTGTGAATACAAGAAAACCGCATAAAATGACTGGCATACTGGAGAACGAAGATTTCAAAACCCCATCGCATGCATGTGACAGGTGGCACCCTAGAGTGTAACCAAAAAGGTCTACCCTGACCAGAACCAGGAGTGTAACCCAGGCCGTTATATATCCTGTATATTGTATATTATCAGCTAGTATAAAACTTTACTAGTAGCTTGATGGCTCTATCTTTAACAATTGCTGTCAGCTGCGCACAGTTAATAGCTGGAAAATGCACTTTTTACTAGATTACCATTTAGTTATGCATCCTGTAATATACCAGTTTCCAGGTACAATAGGATATTCCCTATAAACTGACAGCTGTTCTTGATCTCATAAATAAGGATGTATACAAGTGTTTACACTCCTCACACAATAAAGCTATTGTCCTGTATTTCATTCTCGCATATAATGGATTCAAGGTCTGCAGCAAGCTGCTTTAAGAGTTTGTAGAGAAGTATAAACACATAATGCTTTCCTATTTACATACTGCATAGGATTTTGAAAAAAAAAATAAAAAAAAAAATTAAAACCTAACATAATAACATCTCATATGCTTGTATTATGGTAGTAGCCACACAGGGTATAAAAACATATTCGTTTTCCTATCTGACTGTACACTTCCATGTGTCTTTAACATTTTCTGCTTCATGGCTATTGAAAACGAGTGAAATGGTTCACAGGAAAAACAGACTTGTTGTGACAGTCCGGAGTCTGACATCTTTTGTTGCCGCTTAGTGACCTGTGGACAATTTAACAAAATGATTCAAAACCGTTGATTCTGTTGTTATGTTCATAGAGACCGTAGTTTAGTGGGAAAGGGATTGTTTATTTCCTATGGCTTATCTTCATCTCTTGATAGTATTATGTAAGAAAAGCTACAATAGTGTGTGCAGTGTTTTTTTTAACATGCAAAATTTTTTTTTAGGAAAACTAACAACAGCTCTGAAATGTTACATAATATGGCCGTATATTTGTCTCGGCTGTCCAAAAAGACGGCCAAAAAAAAAAAGACGTTGTTGCAACATAGCCTTAAAGTGGGATTCTAGCGAGGGTTTAAAAAAAAAAAGAAGAAGAAATTGCGGTGGCTGCGTTAAAGCGTGAAAGCATATTTAGTTACTCCAATCCCAGACAGCTGCTTCTAGTCCCTGCTGCTCATCACTGTTCCACATCTGGTGGGTTGACTGTAAAGGAAATGCCCGCTCAGCCAATCACTGGCTGAAGCTGGTGCCACTAGGTATGTCTGTGAGTATGAAAGGGTTAACACATATACACACTGGGAGGAACCCACAAGAAAGACAGGAGAAGGTTTCTGTAGTTGAGCCTCCCTACTAAGAGAAGAAGGAGGAGGAAGGTCAGTGGAGACTGAGCCTCTAGTAAGAGGATGTGTTAGAGTTGTGTTCCAACAGCCTCTGCTGAAGATGGTTAAAAGGGAACTCCAGCGATCCCATAAAAAAATGCACAAAAAGCATATAGATGAACTCACTGATACCCCACTGATTGTTTGACACCTTTCCAACTTGTCTACGCTGCTCTGAACTTCATATTCAAACTTTTACAAATGATTCCTGTTCTATATCATGGCATCTGTCTGGGCATATCCCAGCATGCATTGCACCTCAGAACCAACTGTTGGGTACTCTTCCCGTCTTGTAGTATCTGCCCACCACTGGCTCGATCTGCTTTTTCTTTGCACAGTATCTATCTATCTATCTATCTATCTTTCTATCAATTCATCTACATAGATTACAGAAAGAGATGAAACAACAGTGTCTTCTTTCCCCTATACTACCCAGGAGAGGTTGTTATTTTCCCGCCCTTGGTCAGGTGATCACTGTGTGATGTTAGGGGTGAGCAGGATTACAGATGACATGTTACAGCCTATCTGGAAACTGAGGAGAGATCATGTGACTTCTGTCTCAAAAGGGAGGACAGAGGAGCGAAGTCAGAGTGGTGTAAGTGGTGTTAGTGTCAGGGTGTGAGTCAGAATGTCCTGCAGACAAACAGACCAAATCATATAATAGAAAGCTATTACAAACAAGCTTAGTTTATTGGTGGGGATTGGACAGGGTTAAATCTTTCTTAACCAGAGTTCCCCTTTAAGAGCAGCTTGGGACAAGGCAGAGTATTTAGTTCATGCAAGCATGAAATTGATGCTTGTTCCTAAGATCTTCATCCAACTCTGTACTGTAAAATACCACTGTGTACCCTGTGGTGCCTGTGAGCTGTTTGTGGGAATTCTGTGCCATATACTAGTGTACATTTATGGTGTTTCACATTGTTTAATATTGCTGTATTACTCCTATGAGAATTCTGAGTCTACCTTAGAGTGAGATAAAACAGATCACAGATCAGATTTATGGCTCTACAAGGCATTGCTCCCACCTAACCAGAATCCTTCTCCACACTGATGAGGGGCAACACTCTGAAACAGCTGTATGTGGATGGTTACCTGGCTTTGGTTTTTCTCTTGTCATTACATTGACTTATAGGGCTACTTAATATGGTGGTTTTGGTGCCTAC
The DNA here is from genome assembly GCF_027789765.1 of Dendropsophus ebraccatus. Lineage (NCBI taxonomy): Eukaryota > Metazoa > Chordata > Amphibia > Anura > Hylidae > Dendropsophus > Dendropsophus ebraccatus. The sequence goes on along the minus strand of NC_091455.1, from coordinate 183,389,456 downwards.
AGGAGCCACCCCTGGGCTGGGTCCTTCCCGGAGGAATATCTGGCTAGTCCTGTGTTTCAAAACTCTCAAATGAGACTCAATGGTTTGTTTTTTTAGTTTTTGCATATTCATAGTTTAGAGTTAGGAAGGAAGACAAGCATCCAATCTCCCGTCTCCCAAAGTAAGGGTCAGTTGACACGGAGTAAAACTGACGAAATTCCACGATGGAACGCTCTGCCACAGGATTATACTGGCAATCTATGGGAGGGCTTGTGCGCCTTCTCTCTCTGCTCCTCTCCACTCGGAAGAATTGACATTGAGAGCTTCATTGCCAGGCCAAAAAAAAAACAGGATCACTTGGGCTGTAAGGAGTCAAAATTATATCCTGGTGATATCTTCCTAGTCCATATCCTGAGGAAGAACAGAAAAGAGTCATGTGAGAGACTGTACGGAGAAGTCCTATAACTTTGCTAGGACCTTTCAGAGCTTCAGCCCAGGCCTAGATAGAGCAGACCTACACCTACACCTCAGTACTACTTATTTCTTGAAAATCCACTGTGAGCCAACCAATGATAGTGCACCCGTAAAGGAAGAGAACGTTGGACTACTGTTTTGTTGTGAGCTAGAGTGGAGCATAGAGTTTCTGGAACTCCTATTTCCTACCTCATTATTCCCTTGTTCTATATCTGTTGCAATACTGTTATTAAAGTCTGTATCTCCATTTTATTGTATGAATCATTTGCCAAGTGAAAGACTTGGGAATTACGATCTTTAACATTGACATACATTGCAGCCACCAGTGATCAGGAGGGAATTCCTGAGAAAGTTGGTAGCCTAGCAATCTTAAGGAGACCCACGGAGATCCCAGGCAAGAGTAGACAAGTGGCTGCTTCTACCTTGAGTGAGTAAGGCTATATCAGAAGGTAACATTGCTGTTTCAGGCTACGTTCACACTACGTAAGTTTCCGGCCGTAGCGCGTTCCGTGAATAAGCGGCCGGAAACTTACATAGTTTGCATACAATGGAAAGTATACGATCTACGGGCGCACAGTTCACACTACGTACGAACTTACGCCCGGATCGTATGCGGCGCCGTAAGAAATGAACCAGACCATTGTTTCCGGACGGAAATGCCGTAACTTACGCCCGTAGCGTAACATGCAGTCCCGTACGTAGTGGTGATTTCTTCATTTTGCCAGCTTTTTGTTCCGATCCAAAAGGTTCTGTGGGGTGTCCGGGGCTAGGCGAAGATTTCCAAGTAAAAGACCGCTGTTAGATCGCTACGAAGAGCGCTCGGGAAGCGTAAGTACACTACGGGCGTAAGTTCGCGGTCCGTACGTATCCGGCCGCAACTTGCGTAAAGTCCCGGCCGGAGTTTCATACGTATATGTCCGGCCGCGAAAAATATGCGGCCGGACATATACGTAGTGTGAACCTAGCCTCAAGCTGTCAGATATCTTTAATGCAACCTGGCCTCCTGGGGGATCAGTGTTGTGGCACACAGTTCTCTTGGCTCCAGTGGTGCCTTGGATTACGAGCATCATTCGTTCCAGGCTGTGCTTGTAATCCAAATCACTCTTATACCAAAGCAAATTTTCCCTTAAAAAATCACTGATATGCAGACAATTGGTTCCACCCCCCCAAAATAATGTTTTGTTTTTTTTTAATTCTAAACATAATGTAGAACAGATGAAACAAACATTTAGAAAGAGCTGAATATGTCATGTTATAAGTTACTGTACAGTATAGCGATCAGCATGTGGAGTATAATGTATAGTACAGTAAGTCCATAAACCTGATAACACAGCAGCAGTTTGTACATACAGAATGGAACTGCAGATTCCCATACTGCAGTAGCGTAGTACAACAGGCTAGAATAGAGAAGCAGGGCTGATGTCAGAGGTCTGTGTGGTTACATGAGGGAAGGGGTGTGTGTTCAGCATTGACCAATCAGGAAGTGAGAATCACAGAGCTGTGCAGGAGGACAGTGACAGAAACTTTATATACAGCAGTTTCAATGGTGTATAGGTGAGTGTGAGTGCAGGCACATAATGGCAGCAGTGTGTATAGCTGAGTGTGAGTGTAGGCACATTATAGCAGCAGTGTGAATGGCTGAGTGTGAGTGCAGTCACATTATAGTAGCAGTGTGTATAGCTGAGTGTTAGTGCGGGCACATTATAGCAGCAGTGTGTATAGCTGAGTGTTAGTGCGGGCACATTATAGCAGCAGTGTGTATGGCTGAGTGTAAGTGCAGGCACAATATAGCAGGAATGGAGAGGATGGGAAACACAAGGGCGGACAGAGACTGCAGGGAGCATGAAGGAATGAGCAGGGCAGATGTGGGTACATAAATGCAGCGCTCTCTGTTTGGGGAGAGAGGGGTTACAGCTATGAAGAGCTTACCTCCACAGTCCTGTCCTCTGATGCAAGTCCCAGACAGAAGTGGCTCTGCCATGATTTGGAAGGTGAGGGAGACTTCCTGGGTCAGAGTACAGGGCTGTAGACCACCCTGTGCAGGCCATGCCCCTTTCTAACTCTGCCTCCCACCCAGGACAGGGAGCTCTTAAACCAAAGCAATGCTCTTAATCCATGTTACAATTTTGAAAAACTGTGAGCTCTTCTTACAAAATGCTCTTAATCCAAGTTACTCTTAAACCAAGGTACCAATATATATATATATATATATATATATATATATATATATATATATATCCAATGCATTCCAAACGTTTTCACCGATGATTCTGCACTTAATACCCTATGAAAGATAATTTACTTAAAAAGAAAAAAAATTATGAGTATTTACACAGTACCTATTTGACCCTCCTTTAACAGTGATTTTAGCCTCCAGTTCCAGTACTCTTGGGTATGAGCCCACCTAGATCTGGGGATTTCCTGCCCCTCTTCTCTGCAGTTGTCTCTCGAGCCCTGTCAGGTTGGATGTGGACTTGTTCTGAGATATTCAGTTGAGTTCAAGTTAAAGGGGCACCGCGCTCCCATCTCAACTAACATATTAAATGTGTAGGGCTTCTCATATTTTTGCAAATACATGTTGCTCCTTCTCCTGATATTACACCCTTCGCTCCCATGCCTAGGTTACTGACCACCACTCGTAAAGCAGTGATCTGTTTGTTTGCTGTTGAGGCCCAGAACACTGTATAGACTATCTCTGTACTTTACTTCATTCAGAGTTCTCTTAACCCTGACCAGTCTTCCTGTCCCAGACACTGGTATTGAGCAGGTGATGAGCAGAGCCTGGTTTCCTCTAGACATAATAGATTTATAAATTTTTGGAGATCATTGTGCTATCTGGAACCCAGTAAAGGTGCAGAAACATCTCAGAATGGTGAGGACAAATGGGAGGCCTCAGAGCTTAAAGGGGTACTTTAGCAAAAATATTTTTCTTTCAAATCAACTGGTTTCAGAAAGTTATGTAGACTTGGAAAGGTTTTATAGAGCAGGAAAGGTTTTCTATGGGGATTTGCTACTGATCTAGACGGTTCCTTTCGCGGACAGAGGAGGCAGCAGAGAGCACTGTGTCAGACTGAAAAAAACAACATTGCCTGCAGGACATACAGCAGCTGATAAGTATGGGAAAACATGAGATTTTTAAATAGAAGTAAACTACAAATCTATATAAATTTCTAAAACCAGATGATTTGAAAGAAAAAGATTTTTGATGGATAACCCCTTTAAGTTAAAGTGTAATAGCAAAGGGTCTGATTACTTGATTATCCATTGAAAGTTTAATTTTTCTTCCTAAATAAATGTGCAAAAATTTCTAAAATTCCTTTTCTACATTCTGATTATTGGGTATTGAGTGCAGATCTTTTATTACATGGCATATAATTGCGGTCAGAAATACCCCTGATTCTTAAATATCTCTTTGGTGATGACAGTGTTAAGGAAAAAAATCTGACAGTACGCTGTAAAAACAAACCCTCTCCAGCGCCATCTACTGACAATATTAAAATGTGCAAGCTGCATGAATTTACAGAAAAGTCATTGTGCAACCTGTGTCTCCAGCAGAAACAATGCAGATCTATGTATACTGATAAGTCACCATGACTCTCATGATCTCTCGAGATTCTCCAGATATTCTAGATTTGATCCAGATGCAGTAAACAGGTTTTCTTAAAGGAGAAGTCCAGCAAACATTTTTAATAAAGTATTGTATTGCTCCCCAAAAGTTATACAAATTACCAATAAACACTTATTACGGAAAATGCTTATAAAGTGTTTTTTTTTTCCCTGCACTTACTACTGCATCAAGGCTTCACTTCCTGGATAACATGGTGATGTCACTTCCTGGATAACATGGTGCGGGCTGTGGCTGCTGGAGAGGATGATGGCAGGGGGGCATGAGGCACACAGGGCACTGGAGGGACACTGAGCATCCCTCTGCCATCATCCTCTCCAGCAGCCACAGCCCGCACAGCTCTAAGAGTCGGGTCGTGACATCACCATTTTATCCAGGAAGTGACATCACCATTTTATCCAGGAAGTGACATCACCATTTTATCCAGGAAGTGAAGCCTTGATGCAGTAGTAAGTGCAGGGAAGAAAGCATTTTATAAGCATTTCCTGTAATAAGTGTATATTGGTGATTTGTATAACTTTTGGGGGGCAATACAATACTTTAATAAAAATTTTCACTGGAGTTCTCCTTTAAGTTATTTTTTATTGTACAAAACTAAGTAAAGTTTTACACTCAGCATTTTATGGCAGTTTTCTATCTAGTTTTATGAGCCAAAGCCAAAAGTGTACTCACTGCCAGTGACTGCCATGGTACCTGATCAGCACCCTACAATTGCAGTTTTAGGGGCTCTCAATCAGAGATCTGACAGACAATGATCCTAGCATTAAGGGAGAGGGTACAGCTTCTAAGCAAGCTCCATACTTCCCCACCCATCAAAGATTTAATTCTATAAATGGCATTAGATGGCAATTTCATGGTAAAATGTTTCCTTTAAACATCCAAAGTGCACAAAAAAAGAAAAAAAAGAAATGAAGTGTAAATGGATAAAACAGGAGTCTATGCATGTGACAGAACTGTCATCTGAAAGAATTGGGATTTACAAATTGTTTTCTCAACAATGAGTGATTCCATAATTTTTCCTCTTTTTTTTCTCAATGCTTGAGAGAAGTTCAAAAGCCCCATAAAGAAAGAATGGTGGACTGACCACATATACATGGAGGGCTCCCACTATGATCAACTGGGAGAAGTTTGTTTTGTGTTATATCTATCATTAGTCTATGTGTTACAAAGTGTGGTGACACATCATTTTTTCCTACTTTACATTATCCCTGTTCTGTGACATCACTGTGTGCATTCTCCCTGTATTATTATGATTCTATGTTTATCTCTATAATGTGACATCACTGTATGCATTATCCATTGCATTATGATTTAGTCTATGTGTACACATATCACTGGGTAATTAGCCAACGACTATGACATCACTGATTAATATACCTGTTCTGTGACATCATTGCCTAATATACCTATTCTATAACATCACTGCTTAGTATACCTGTTCTATGACATCACTGCTTAGTATACCTGTTCTGTGACATCACTGCTTACTACACCTGTTCTGTGACATCACTGCTTACTACACCTGTTCTGTGACATCACTGCTTAGTATACTTGTTCTGTGACATCACTGTTTACTATACTTGTTCTGTGACATCACTGCTTAGTATACCTGTTCTGTGACATCACTGCTGAGTATACCTGTTCTGTGACATCACTGCTTACTACACCTGTTCTGTGACATCCCTGCTTAGTATACCTGTTTTGTGACATCACTACTTAGTATACCTGTTCTGTGACATCACTGCTTACTACACCTGTTCTGTGACATCCCTGCTTGGTATACCTGTTCTGTAACATCACTACTTAGTATACCTGTTCTGTGACATCACTGCTTAGTATACCTGTTCTGTGACATCACTGCTCAGTATACCTGTTCTGTGACATCACTGCTCAGTATACCTGTTCTGTGACATCACTGCTTAGTATACCTGTTCTGTGACATCACTGCTCAGTATACCTGTTCTGTGACATCACTGCTTAGTATACCTGTTCTGTGGCATCACTACTTAGTATACCTGTTCTGTGACATCACTGCTCAGTATACCTGTTCTGTGACATCACTGCTTAGTATACCTGTTCTGTGACATCACTACTTAGTATACCTGTTCTGTGACATCACTGCTCAGTATACCTGTTCTGTGACATCACTGCTCAGTATACCTGTTCTGTGACATCACTGCTCAGTATACCTGTTCTGTGACATCACTGCTCAGTATACCTGTTCTGTGACATCACTGCTCAGTATACCTGTTCTGTGACATCACTACTCAGTATACCTGTTCTGTGACATCACTGCTCAGTATACCTGTTCTGTGACATCACTGCTTAGTATACCTGTTCTGTGACATCACTACTTAGTATACCTGTTCTGTGACATCACTGCTCAGTATACCTGTTCTGTGACATCACTGCTTAGTATACCTGTTCTGTGACATCACTACTCAGTATACCTGTTCTGTGACATCACTGCTCAGTATACCTGTTCTGTGACATCACTGCTTAGTATACCTGTTCTGTGACATCACTGCTCAGTATACCTGTTCTGTGACATCACTACTTAGTATACCTGTTCTGTGACATCACTGCTCAGTATACCTGTTCTGTGACATCACTACTTAGTATACCTGTTCTGTGACATCACTACTTAGTATACCTGTTCTGTGACATCACTGCTTACTACACCTGTTCTGTGACATCCCTGCTTGGTATACCTGTTCTGTGACATCACTGCTTAGTATACCTGTTCTGTGACATCACTACTCAGTATACCTGTTCTGTGACATCACTGCTTAGTATACCTGTTCTGTGACATCACTACTCAGTATACCTGTTCTGTGACATCACTGCTCAGTATACCTGTTCTGTGACATCACTGCTTAGTATACCTGTTCTGTGACATCACTGCTTAGTATACCTGTTCTGTGACATCACTACTTAGTATACCTGTTCTGTGACATCACTGCTCAGTATACCTGTTCTGTGACATCACTGCTTAGTATACCTGTTCTTTGACATAACACGTATTTATCTTCTCTGTACTGTGACATTTCTACACTTACTATTCTAGCCCTGTGACATCATTGTGTGTTATTATTCCAGTGTTATATATATATTACTATGTGCATTATTCATGTTCTGTTACACACTGGCGAGTATTATTCCTGTGCAGTGACATCACTGAGTGTTTCCAGGGCCATAAATATATAAGTGTGGTCAGACATGGCGCCTCAGGTGGCCTAATAATTCCTATGCTACATATCAGGATGCCAGGGGAGGGGCTGTAGGCACAAGATACAGTGTAAGTTTCTCTTTTATTACAAAGTATAATATATATACTGTATATATATATATATATATATATATATATATATATATATATATTTAACTCCGATCTGATGGCCTATTCGAAACTGGCAAGATTATTTCAGTGCACGTTGCAGCAGCTTAAAGGAAACTATAGGGTTAAAGCCGAGCTGAATGTGCTCTGGTAGAGGGTGACGCAGCAGATGGAAGATGCTCATTACTGGAAGTGCACAGTAATAAACTAGGATCCCAGGCTATTGCTTTCTGCATATACAGATATGAAAGTTGCATTCACTTCCTGTGTGAGTGGAGCTCATGGCTGAGCTGCGTGTTTTGGCTTCTGTCAGATGTAGGAAATGTGTGGCACCACCCCTCAGTGAGAGGGACGGATTTACAGGGCTGTGCTGCTGATTTGTACACACTGGAAGTGACAGTCCTGAGCTGATTAGTGCATGCTGATCCCCAGGGCTGCTTATTCCATAAACTCTCCCAACTGGTAGGGTGAGGTCCGCTTACTCCACCGAGGGGCGTGAGCTGCTGCCAACATGTTTGCATTCCCCAGCATGAAGGGCTATGGACTTCTTGGCTGGTTGAGCCCCAACTAGTCACCTGGAATCTCTCGCTCTGGCGTTGGCAGTTCTCCACATCTGTCGTGATATCAGCGACAAGTTGTCTTAAAAATTCCGGGGCGATAGATCAAAGAATGGGAAGCACAGCTATGGATACTAAGAAGAAGAAGGAGCTTTCCAAAAAGACCAGCAGCCAGAAGCGGAGGATGCTGAGGGTTCATATACCTGTAAGTATCCCCCTCCCCCAGATGTACGTCTGCTCAGTTCTTGCACATCTGGCCCCCCTCCTTATCCTTCGCAGGTAGCCGCAGATTGTTTTACAGCTGAATGCCTCCTATGTGTCATAAAAATGTGGATCTCACAGGTCTGAAGTATGACTCACTATACAGTATTTTCATCTCTGAGTTCAGAATACCTGTTGTCTTGTTGCACTGGGTTGTTGTGTAGAAGACACCGACGAAGCCCTGTGGGTCTGTTTTGTCATGTAGTACTATGGTGCTGTTTATGGATCTTGTAACGAGTACCTGCAGTCTGATAATACAATGGTATTAATACAAACACACTCACAGAAGGAGCGATTTGGCAGTCAAACAGGGTACCAGGGCCTTTTTCGAATGTAGACTTTTTCGTTTGCAGAATATAGACTGCTGTAAATTGCAAGACTATAAGGTAGTGTTCACACCTCTCCTGTTTTTTTTTTGTTCAACTGTACTTCATCATTGGAGCAGAACAAATAAAAAAACAGCGGTGGTGGATCCATTGCATGCCATACACCAACATCACCCAGTGGGGTCTATCAGGTGTCCAGCATGGCGTCCAGCATTTTATCAGGCAATATAGCACAGCACGCTATGTCATTTTGTCTGGTATTTTTTACAGAACCTACCACCACGACTTCTAAAGCAAATCACAGGGATTTTGACATTTTGCAAACTACCCGTTTTTGGGTTCTTCTGCTTCCTACAGGAGGGGATTTCCATTACGATACTTATAATATAATACGATAGTATATTATTATAGCGCTAAAGGCTTGGCTCTGTTCACATTGGTGTGATTTGCCTTCTTTTAAGGGTATTTTTGATAGAAGAACATAGACTACCGAGCTATTCTTGAAGTTAAAGGGGTTATCCAGCAAAAATCTTTTTCTTTAAAGAGGATGTACCATCAGGTACATCCTCTTTAATATGACTCACAAACAGAATGGCGCCGTCATGGGGAAGCCGGTGCCGCGGTCCATTTTTTGAACTGCCGTTTTTCAAACTGTCGTTTTTTGAATGGTGTTTCAGCCCCGGCCCAATACCCGTGGATAGAACAGCGCCGTACACGGGAACCGGGCTGTGGTTCAAAAAACGGACTGCTGCCCTGGCTCCCCCGTGATGGCGCCGTTCTGTCCGTGGGTCATATTAAAGAGGATGTACCTGATGGTACATCTTTTTTAAAATCAACAGGTTTCACTAAATTACATAGATTTGTAATTTACTTCTATTTAAAAGTCTTAAGTCTTCCCATATTTATCAGCTGCTGTATGTCCTGCAGGAAATGTTTTATTTACAGTCTGACACAGTGCTCTCTGCTGCCACCTCTGTCCGAGACAGGAACTGTCCAGAGCAGGTTTTCTATGGGGACAGTTCCTGTCTCGGACAGAGGGGGCAGCAGAGAGCACTGTGTCAGAGTGAAAAGAAAACAACATTTTCTGCAGGACATACAGCAGCTGATAAGTTTAGGTAGACTTGAGATTTTTTAAATTGAAGTAAATTACAAATCTTTATAACTATCTGACACCAGTTGATTTGAAAGAAAATTATTTTCGCTGGACAACCCCTTTAATACCTGGCGGACTTAGTTTTCCATCAAAGTTGGAACCCTCTCGAAAACTCATCTGGTAGACGACATTCATCAAACCTAAAGATGTTGTTGTTTGCACTGCTTGCATTTTTTAGCGTTTCTCATTGGCTGTAGACAAGGAGTAGGGTGGCGCTATTGCTCTGGTTTATGTGGGTGTCTGGGTTGTTTGCTGTCTCTGGTTCATACTGAGCTCATCATTTCCACAATGTATAAGGCAATAGCATGAGAGTATGATCAGTGCAGAAGTATTACAATTACTAACTTATCTTCCGTATCCCGCCACTGTCATACAGACTTACTAGCAGACACAAACCATCCGAAACAGCGGCCTATTGTCTGCTGATGGATCTGCAGGGCAACATGAGGAATTTTACATTTCCCACAGACATTTATGTTATTATTGGAATGTTTCCACCATCATTTGGGTGACAGCGGGGATACCCACTTTGTTTATAAACACGCTCTTCTGGCTCATTGATAGAAATGGGTTGATGATGATGATGATGAAGTCATTTTTGAGGATGATAACACATCTTGTGACAGAGCGAAGATTGCTTAAGCTTCTCTTCAGAAAGGGGATATCATCCCAATGATACGGCCAGGACCCAGTTAGGAATTCGCTCTTATGATACAAAAGATTGGTCCATGACAGGAATCCAACCTTCAAAGCTTATCTGTGACTGTTCTTTGTGAACGTTGGACCTTACCATAGACACAGAGGCATAGCTAACAGAGGCAGGGTAGGCAGTTGCTATGGGGCCCGTGGAGGAGGGGGGCCCAGGGGAGAAGGTAAGAGCGTGTGTCCTTCTGCTTAACCCCTTATGTACTGCAGTGTGTAAGTGACCCAATGTTTACTTACATGCTGCTGTACAAAAAAAGGGTTAACAAGCAGAAGACAAGGAGATCTCTGCTTCACTGCACTGATAACCTCTGACCTTTGTTCTCCAGGTGCGCAACCAAGTAGGAAAGGAAAATGTGCAGAGCAGTAAAGCATATATCTCCTTGTCTCCTGAATATTAGTCAGTTACACACTGCAGTACATAAGGGGTTCAGCAAAAGGTAGTCTGCTTCTGCACCTATGTATTTAACCATAAGGGCTCCTAATGGGCCCTTATAGGTACAAACTGTGGACTGTCAAGCAAGAAGCCATTGGCTCTCTGCTCTGCCAGTCACTCTAGTGGCTGCAGCCAGGATTCTGTCTATGGCCACAAGAGATTTTAATTTTTGGTCACATCACATAGCATACACTGTATGTATGTATATATATATATATATATGCATTGCTTTGTGTTGTGCGTAAGGGAGGGGGGGGGGCTTAAAATTCTTTGCTATGGGGCCCCATTAATCCTAGCTATGTCCCTGCATAGACACCCCATTAATCTGAGAGTCACTCAACTTCCAAGATTTAGCTGGGATGTGGCAGATTCTTATTCCCCCTGCAGCAGATATGGTGATAGATTCAGATGGACGGCCCAAGTCTGGAGTTTACCAGGGCTCTGGCCTAGATAGTGGGGTCCTGAGTAGTGTTGAGGGAACTTCGTGAACTGTTCAGGTTCAGCAACATTCTCTGAACCCGAATGCTAGACATTTGACTCCGGGTCTCTGGAGAAGTTTGATGCAGCCCTAGGGAGTCCTGGAAAACATGGAGACAGCGATAGGCCATGTGCTGTGCTGTGCCCCTAGCAACCAATCAGATTCCACCTTTCATTTTCCAAAGAGTCTGCGAGGAATGAAAGGTGGAATCTGATTGGTTGCTAGGGGCAACTGAGCCAGTTTCACTTTACACCATGTTTGATAAATCTCCCCCAATATTTTTCAAGCTTTCTTATAGTAGAGTTCTCTTTGTTGCCTATAGCAACCAGTCAAACTAGTCAAAACATTTATTTCATGTATCTCTCTAGTAAAATTAAAGCGAAGCTGTGATTGTTTAGCGCTCTGGAATTAAGTGCGCTTTATAAATAAATAATAATAATAATAATTGGTTGGTTTGGGCAATGTCATGTGTTGCCCATAGCAACCAATCACAGCTCAGTTTTCCAATATTCAGGAACTCTGGTAAACTGAAAGCTGAGCTGTGATTGGTTGCTGTGGACAACACATGACATGACTACTTTAAGACCAACCAATCACAGAGCAGCTTTCATGTTTTAACAGCAGAAAATGAAATAAAAGCTTTTATGTGATTTGTTGCTGTGGGTAGTAGTGGTCATATCCCTTATAAAAGCTTCTAAAGTATATTAGAAAGTTCTACAATAGAGATGAGCGAATCTCGAGCACCCCCGGGTTCATCCGAACCCCAACTTTCTGCATTTTATGATGCAGTGACTGAAGAAGTTGGATGTAGCCATAGGGAGTCCTGGAAAACATGGATATAGCAATAGCTTATCGACTATATCCATGTTTTCCTGGCAGCCCTAGGGCTGCATCCGGCTTCCTCAGCCACTGGCAATCAAATGTTGCACAATTGGGTTTGGACGCACCTAAGCATGCTCAAGGTTGGTTCATCTCTATTCTACACAGTAATAAAACATTATTTACTTAAAGGGAACCTGTCACCCCCCGTACCGGGGTGACAGGCTCCCGACCCCCCGTTAGAGACCCCTATACTTACCTCATCCCGCCGGGTCCCGCTTCTGGAGGTGGTCGGGTCCCGGAGATCTCAGCCGCTGCAGCCCGGCGCGCGCGCTGAGAGATGAGTCCAACACCCATAGAGAATGACAGGAGAGTCCAGCGCTCCGTCATTCTCTATGAGCGTTGGACTCATCTGTCAGCGCGCGCGCCGGGCTGCAGCGGCTGAGATCTCCGGGACCCGACCACCTCCAGAAGCGGGACCCGGCGGGATGAGGTGAGTATAGGGGTCTCTAACGGGGGGTCGGGAGCCTGTCACCCCGGCACGGGGGGTGACAGGTTCCCTTTAAAGGGGTATCTAGAAGTAGAAAAGCACAGTTACTTTCTTGCACAAACAGTGCCACCCCTGTGCCCAGGCAGTGTGTGTTATTGCAATTCAGCTCTATTTAAGGCCCTATTCCACGGAATGGCCGTTATCGGCCGTTACGGGCAATAATCATCCCGTGGAATAGAAGGCAACAATCAGCCGACATCATTCATGTCGGCTGATCGTTGTAGGCGTTTGTCTTTCAAACATGTTGAAAAACAAGCGACTGTGATAGCAGCAATCTGCTGCCGTCGCTCTGTGGAATAGGAGCGGTGGCAGCAGACGGCCACTATCCTCTATGGGCTGCCTGGACGATCTAACGATCAGCCGGGCACCCCCCCCCCCCCCCCCCCCCCCCCCCGCTCCCCCGCCCCCCCCCCCCCCCCCCCCGCCTGTACTCACCCCTCTCACTGCCGACGCATATAATAGCGGTGGCAGCAAGTGGGGAACGAGGAGCAAACAAGCGCTGACAGTGCTTGTTTGCTCCTCTGCGTCGGCCCGTGGAATAGGGGCTTTACTTCAATGGAAGTAAGCTGCAATACCACACCAAAACAGATGACAGATTTTTCCCACGCTCGTAATTTCAGCCCCACATGTACGGCGGCTTACGAAATGCGGCCGTACTCATACACAGTGTGAACATAGCCTTAAAATGAAGAGCAGATAATATGGATCTTTCTCTCTGAACGTAACTGTGTTAGAGGGCAGAATACTTTCTTTATTGTGATGGAAAATTTGGCTGTGAATAAGACAGTACTATTGTAACTGTGATGAGTCAGTTATATTATGTAACATTACCAGCACTTATAACAACGAATAGAACAAAATAACATCGATAGAAGCAGCCGCTGCTTATCCCCGATAGATATTTAGTATTTCACGTCCAGCGCAACTTGGTATAGAAAACTCATATATGAGGAACTGCTATACATCAGGCAAAGTAAAACTCTGACAAACATCCAACTTCCCTTTCTCCTGCAACTACAGAAATATCACTTTTCTCAATTGCTTCAGTATTTGTAATGGAGTCTATTGATCATATTGGTGACATCTATCTACTTTATGGGGGGGATTTATGAAGACTGGTGTACAAGTATGTCGGTCTTATATTAAGCCCCACCCCCTTTTTCGCTGGCTGGGCGCCCAAATCTGCGCCCGGCATACCAAATCTACACCAGTAAAAATGTCATCTATAATTTTTATTATATACCGTATTAACATATATTTTTTTTATTTTAACAGTTATAAATCCGTGTTGTCTATTGTTATATCTAAAGCGATACAGCCCTGTAAAGGATCTTTTGAGATAAACATGACAGACGTCATGATCAGTCCGGGTCTCTGTGCTGCCACCCCTACCAATAGCTGGGAGAAGTATGTGACTCTGCACTTCTCTTTCCAGGTGGCAAGCTGGAGAGAGAAGAGTATAATGGTGCGTTTACACCGAGAGATTTATCTGACAGATCTTTGAAGCCAAAGCCAGGAACAGACTATAAACAGAGATTAGGTCATACAGGAAAGACTGAGATTTTTCCTCTTTTCAAATCCATTCCTGGCTTTGGCTTCCAAAATCTGTCAGATAAATCTCTCTGTGTAAACGCAACATTACTGTGTGCTTCTCCCAGGTTTATAAAGAGATTGGTGGAGCAGTCAGCTTTAATGAATCTGTAATGCGGTGACAGGCTACTGAGCTGGCGGCACCACTAGGCAGATATCATTGAAAGTATTCAGAACATTTTTCGCCATACCTTTTTTATTTTCATGGGGAAAAAATGCCGTTATTTAGGCTGTGAATAGTGTCATAGAGGTGGAGCCTACTATTTCGTGGGCCCCGGCACTGCCACTCTTTATGCCTGCCTCTTGCATAATCAGAGATGTACACTGTGCATACATCACAGTGAGGCATAGCGGCGCTAGGGCCCAGATAACTATAGGCTCCGCCTCTTTGACACTATTCGCATCGAAAATATATATTTATATTTTTAATAAATATAAAAACACAAACGCAGGCAAAAAAAAAGTATGTTCTGAATTATTTCACTGATATCTTTCAAGCTGTGCCAGCGACTTGGTAACGGGTCGGGTGGGGGGTCACAGATTCACTTTAAGACACTGACTGATTAAAACTAAATTTTTTTTTTTTTTTTTTAAATGATAGTAAGACTCTGTTTGGTCCATTAAAAGCTTTGGGTATGCTGTAGAAAAGCTGGAATACGTCATACCGTCCCATATCTGAAGCATGATCTGAATAGCACTTAACTCCCACAATATGGACATCTCTCGGGTTCATTGAACCAATCTATATAAACATAGTAGCTCCTTTGTTTTCTGCATTAAGGGCACCGAAGGGTTAATGTCATGGAAACCAGAATTGTTCTTGAGTCATTATGCAAATTATTCTTAACAAGTAAGATTTTCATTTTAAAGGGACGGTAAAGTCTATTCCATCTATACTTGCTATGCAGTTTATTACTACGGTATCTGTTAATAGAAAGCTGACCGGGGGTTGTGTCCTTCAGTGAGGCTGGGGGCTGTAGATCCCATCAAGAGTGTAGTAAATGATACTAAAGTTAGCCTACACACCTCTTCATGTGTCCTCCCTGAAATAAGATGAAGCCAGCAGTTGTCACAGTATATCAGTTAAAGTGCTGTTGCAAGCATAGGCATAACACTAGTCTTTTCAGACACCTCTTTCTACATTAGTTGGACACGAGCCAAGTCCTGTATCTCTTGATTTGCGTTACGCAATAAATGGTGAGTGTTGAAATTTCTAGTTTTGTAAGAAGCTGTCTCCTATGCATTCTAGTGGCCGGACTGGTCTGGAGCATGTCTCTAAGATCTGCACTGAAGGAAGCTTATAGATTCCTGGGAATTGCTTATCGCTTTATCTATGTATATATAGGAACCATAGTCTGAAGAGTTTCACAATCTGACAAGTTCTAGTTGCTGATAATGTTGCTTGGTGAATATTTGCTAGACAAACCAACGCAGCTCATAGGCGAACAGATATGATGTACAGTAAGTATATCTAATAGTTCTGCCTTCTTACACTTCACAAGGTTACTCCTAGCACAACCATGCCTGTTCAGCTACAGGCACCTCCAGGCCCCATGCCCAAAAGCAAAACTTGCACCTTCCCTATGTGACTGGCAGCCCTTAAAGGGGTTATCCAGCTAAAAAAAAATTCAAATCAACTAGTGTCAGAAAGTTATATTTGCATTTTACTCCTATTAAAAAATTTCAATTCTTTCCATACTTATCAGCTGCTGTATGTCATGCAGGAAATGTTTTATTTTCAGTCTGACACAGTGCTCTCTGCTGACATCTCTGGCCAAGACGGGAACTGTCTGGAGTAGGAGGGGTTTTCTATAGGGATTTGCTTCTGCTCTGGACAGTTCCAGTCTCGGACAGAGATGTCAGCAGAGAGCACTGTGTCAGACTGAAAATAAAAAATTTCCTGCATGACATACAGCAGCTGATAGGTATGGGAAGACTTGAGATTTTTTTATAGAAGTAAATTACAAATCTATATAACTTTCTGACACCAGTTGATTTGAAAGAAAAAGATTTTCAATGGACAACCCCTTCAAGGTCCCAATGATCACTGCCAAACACTGCAATATAATATAGAGACCCCACCAGCCGCTGCGGTCCAACATCCTCCAACAACAGCACACACAGTGCAGCTATACATCATAAATATTTTCTAGAATTTTATGGAGAAATTATATTAGTTCACTGAAAATATGAAAATTTTTAAAACTTTTGATAAGTTATAGTTTTTTCTGTATGACCTTAGAGAGTCCTCTAGTAGTCATCCAGCATGCCGGGAATATACTCTACTAGGTTCACAACTATTAAATGCCATACATTTGAGTATATATATAAGTATATACATGTTAAAATGGAAAAAACACACACATTTTTGTAGTCTACATTTACGTGTTTCATGTATATATGAGAAGATATTGCTCTACATTTGTATATGTATGCACACATTTTTTTTATATGTATCAAACAATAATATCGTACATACAGTCTATCTAGTAATCAAAAGTGTAAAGTAGCTGGGGGGGTTGCAGAGGGTGTTTGAAATCTTTTTTGCAAAAAAAAAAATATATATATATATATATATATATACTTGTAGGACTCGTCAAGTTAAATATTTTTGCATACACTAATTTAGCAAACTTGTCTCCTCATGGTATACCACTCTTTCGCTCTCATTGTTGACAGCTCATCTAGGTTCTAGGTTACTTACCACCACTCTGCTCTAAAAGCAGTGGTCTGGCTAATATATAAGATTTCTTTTTTTTTTTTTTTTTTTTTTTCCATGTAATTTTTCTTGATTAGATGTACACCATTCTTAATGTACCGAATTAATGCTTGTACAGTTAGAACATAAAAAAACCTTTAATAAAATATCTTTAAAAAAAAAAATATATAAGATTTCTATGGGGATTTGCTGCTGCTCTGGACAGTTCCTGTCTCAGACAGAGGTGACAGCAGAGAGCACTGTGTCAGACTGAAAAGAAAACATTTCCTGCAGGACATACAGCAGCTGATAAGTACTGGAAGACTGGAGATTTTCAAATAGAAGTAAATTACAAATCTATATAACTTTCTGAAACCAGTGATTTAAAAAAGCTTACATAAAAGCTTACATATAAGCTTACAGATAAGAATATTAGTGGTATCCTCTATGTGGCTCTATATCAAATGTAATGTGTAGCTCGGCACACGATAGATACGTATTAAGACATTGTTCACACAACGTAAGAGACCGGCCGGAAGGGTCACGGAACGGCCGGTCTCTGAAAAGATCATCCTGGCCGGTCCTGCAATCTCTGGTGCCGCAGTGTTCTGATGCGGGCGCATCCATGCTTGCCCGCTTCAGAACTCCCCACAGCACACTATGGAGCATATGGCCGGAGCCGCTCGCTCCACAGTGTGCACTGACAGAGTTTTCTGCGGCCGCTATTCTCTGAATAGTGGCCGCAAGAAACTGACATGCCAGTTGTTTGCGGCGCTGCTAGGGATACCGGCTGGAGCGTATACTATGTGTATACGTTGCGGCCGGGATCCCATAGACAGCAAGGTAACGTATATTTTCGTAATAATCACAGCCGTTGTACAACAGTCGTGGTTTTACGGAAATATACATTGTGTGAACATAGCCTAATAAAGTATCAGAACTGTACGTAGTACATAAGTGAGCTTAAAACTGACATTTTTCACTTTTTCCTCAGTATGTCAGTCATTTCACTCGCTATATTAGCTTTCTGTTATGTTACTAATGGTGAAAATCTTTTTTCGTTATTTTGATGTAAAGCACATTTATGCTGACTTTGCATTCCTCGTGTATAAGTGGCTCTTAGTATGTTATTGAAACCTCTAAGAAATTCCAACTTCCTCCACTTCTGAGCAGATGTACAATAGACTTACTCTGCATTTTATCAAAGCAAAAATGTTAACAGAATGTTGCATAATCAACTACTGGTATGATATGCATATCCTTAACCGATTACTTAAAGGGAAAGAAGCAAACCTGGAGGCATTCTGATGCTCAGTACAAATATAGGAGGAGATTTATCAAACATGGTGTAAAGTGAAACTGGCTCAGTTGCCCCTGGCAACCAATCAGATTCAACCTTTCATTTTCCAAAGAGTCTGTGAGGAATGAAAGGTGGAATCTGATTGGTTGCTAGGGGCAACTGAGCCAGTTTCACTTTACACCATGTTTGATAAATCTCCCCCATATTCTTTTCCTGCAGATCAATCGTGTTTTTTTATTAATAATTTATGAAAATCCAAATAATGTAAATGAGGTAAATTGGTGCACTGGGGGTGGTCCCTGGCCCTTTAGTGCACCAGCCTGCCAACTTCCTCTGAGTCCCCTACATATCCATATGCATGAATACAAAATAGAGTCATGTGGTTTTCCCCCGGCCCAAGGTCCTGTGCTTGCAATCTACTTTAATGGGAATCTGTCAGCACTTGGACTGTACCCCTCCTACTCCACCCTGACATCATCTTCTTCCACGCATTGGCCATTGCTGGCAAGGGCCGCGCACACCGACTTCACAGTTTGCGCCCACGCCGCTGAGTTCTCAGTCCTGCTCTCCTAATAACCGTAATTGCGTATGTGCCAGAGGAGTGGCAATGGCGGGCTGAGGGCCTGAAGCCAATGCCCTCACTTGGGATGCCTACAGTGCAACTGTGGTTATCAGGTGGACGCGACTGAGAGCACAGCAGGGAAGACGCCAACTGGCAAGTTGGCATGCGTGGCCCTCGCCATCAATGGCGCATGTGCAGAAGAAGGTGAAGCCAGGGTGGAGTGGGAGGCCGGAGACACGGTAAATATTTAGCAGAATTAGGGAGGAGGAAATAGTGGTGAGGCGTGGTGCGGCATGAACGCTAAGCTAATACTTCTCCGTGACACTTGGTTACAGTGTGTTTGGCAACACTGTATCAAAACTACAGCACATCAAAAACACAGGCAATATGCACACAAGGGAACCGAGACCTACACTGTCAGCACCTGGGGTCCGGTCCAGGTGCTGACAGATTCCCTTTAAGAAGCCACAGCCTGTGGATCTGCTATGATTTGGAGGAAGACTTCCTGGGTCAGAGTACAGGGCTGTAGACCACGCTATGCAGACCATGCCCCTCCCCCACTTCCTGTCCCACCCAGTACAGGGAGATCTTAAAGCAAAGCAATGCTTTTAAACCAAGTTACAATTTTGAAAAACTGTGAATTCTTCTTGTAAAGCGCTCTTAATCTAAATGACTGAGTTACCACTGTATATTGAAGTATATCAATATACATTACTGCATACTGTATGGTCCTTTTTAGGCTGGGTTCACACTATGTATATTTGAGGCTGTATAGCAACCAAAACCAGGAGTGGATTGAAAACACAGAAAGGCTCTGTTCACATAATGTTGTAATTGAGTGGATGGCCGTCATTTAATGGCAAATATTTGCTGTTATTTTAAATCAACGGCTGTTGTATTGAAATAATGGAAGTTATTTACTGTTATATGGCGGCCATCCACTCAATTTCAACACTGTGTGAACAGATCCTTTCTGTGTTTTCAATCCACTCCTGGTTTTGGTTGCTATGAGGACCTGACTTGCGGACCAAATACTGCCTGAAATGTACGTAGTGTGAACATAGCCTTAAACTACACACATGGGTATAATAAAATGATGTACAATTACCAAAGTACATTATGTAATGCTAAAACATATCTTAGCAAATTTTTGGTAATCTTGACGGTCTCAAGTCTCTTGAAAACATTCTTGGGGCTTGGAGCCAAGTCTTCTTTCTCAGGGATACGCCCAGCATTGATTTGCCAACCCTGTGCAGCCACCTGTGTAGTATAATTGTCATTTCTTTGGCCTATTGTGGATTATGTAGAAATCATAGAGTTAGGGTAAGTGCACACTACGAAATCCTGATGGAAAAACCCGTCGAAGACTCTGGCGGCCTGTGCCATTCCATCAGCTGAGACAGGTTGTTATGAAATTCCCCCCTGCCCCTGCCAGATATTCAAAATGCTTGGACTTCTCCTTTAAAACTTATATTTCAAAGATTATACTTGTGCTTCAGAAATGGAATAACAATTAACATTTACCTCATGTCTGTGATAAGCTTCAAAGTTTTATCATCAACATCAGATTATTTTTATCTGATTTATGAATTGAATTGGTAGCCGGCTGTAAAATATGTGCCCCCCCCCCCCCCCCCTAAATATCCATTATGAATGTTTCCCCTTAAAATTCATTACAGGCCACACGTTGTAATAATTCCCAGCACTTTCGATACTTTATAGCGCTATTTGTCATTCCAGCTTGCGAAAGTGTTAAATGGTTGTTCTCTTGGCCCTAGCAACAAATAACTGGTTTAATTGCAGTGAACAAGTGGAATGCGCAACAATGGAATTTTCCAGTGGTTCTGTCACTAAATGCAGATTCCTTATTGGAATTCACTTTAATGTCGTACACAATGCACCTTGTCCCTCAGACAGCCTGATACTCCAGGCCGCCTTCTTATGGTGCTGGAATTATTCGTAGAAATAATACGGGAAATATCCAGCCATATAACAGTTACTTGTGCTATATGAAGATGTGATATGATTTACTTGCTTACATTTATACAAAGAGTCATTATTATGAAGAGTCAGCTGGAGGATGTCAGTATATGTAGTGTGTTTTACTCTGAATATCTTTTTGTGGTTGTTTGGCAACCGCTTTTATCGGTCGTCATTTTGGCAGCAAAACAGGTCTGTTTTATGCAAATTGCGGCCATAATTTGCATACAATAGACGTGTTTTGGCACCAAAATGACGGCAAAAAAATGTCCATAAAAATATGTTGTGGAAACATGGCCTTATGCTTAGGGATGAGCGAATTTACAGTATGAGCTACGTTAGGATCGGCTGGCAGCAAATCCTTTGTCTGTATGGTTCTCTACCAATGAATGTTAAAATCACTTTTGAAGAAATCTTTGAATTTGTTCCATGGGTCTGGAACTGCATTATATCTTTCATTACAAATGGAAGGCATGGCTGTGATATGAACAAAGCCTAATGTATCAAACCCAAGCCACCTCTGCATCATAAGGCTGTGTTCACAGTGTAAGGCTATGTTCACACCACGTAAGTTATGTATTAATCACGGCCGTTGTTGCTGATTTGCAACATTATCCGTGATTTATACTTAACTTACATTGTGCTGCAGCTATAGGTAGTCCCAGCCGGAGTGTATACACATACACATTCTTTAGAACGAGCGTTAAAATAATAAACATGCCTATTATTTCCGAATGCTGTTAACACAATGTAAAGTACAGCCAGCAGCCATACTTTACATTTTAGTCAATGGTTAATTGAATTACAAAGGCACACACAACGGTGCCTGCAAATCAATTTTAAAAAGATAATATTCCTGCAGCCAATATAGCGGTATCGGCTGCAGTAACGTGCCCACCACCGCCTGGTGTCCGGCAGTATAACACCGTCCGTTGCTGTGCAATGGACGATTTTATACTATTTGTCAACATAGCCCACATAGCACACATTTGGTGTACAGGCAATTTTAAAAAAATAGATAATATGTAAATATGTAAAAAATACAACCAAGCTAACTGTATAAGGGCCCCATTCCACCGGACGATTATTGTTCGCATAATCGTTAACGATTAACAATCTCAAACGACCGCTATTGCGAAAGACCTGAAAGCGTTCACTCATTTCCATGGAACGATAATCGTTACTTATGATCATATTTGCGTTTGTTTTTTCTTCGCTATTTCTTCGCTATTGCGTTCGTATCTACTGCGAACGACCGAACGATGTCTTATTCAATGCGAACGATTTGCAAACGTTTTGCGAACGAGCAACGATAAAAATAGCTCCAGGTCTTATAAAGCGATCAACGATTTCTCGTTCGGTCGTTAATCGTTAACTGCATTTCAACCGAACGATTATCGTTTAGATTCAAACGATTTAACGATAATCTGAACGATAATCGTCCGGTGGAATAGGGCCCTTACTGTATGTAATTGTCTACAATGCATATAGCATACAAAAAATAATCAAAAAAGATATTCTCATCTCAATGTATTATCCCCTATTCTAAAACGCTGAGATGGGAATACTCCTTTAACTTCCTAAAAACTATGAATTTGTTCGGTTTTTAAGAGAGTTCAAATATAAACCATTTAAAACTTCCTCGTCTATAATAAAAGAGAATCACAGCCTGAAACCTGGCTCCAGCTCCTGGCAGCCTCTGCCTTCTCCACGCCTTCCTGGATCACATTATAATTCTTTTGTTTGGATTATTCATATTGTATAGGACACGTCTCACCAATATAGATGCAGATTCATCCATCTGTCCAACAGAAGTTGTTGTTATAAAGCACGGAGGGGTTACTATAATCAGTGTCTGCAGGAAGAGTTTTGTTGTAGCAATGACCTTTCATTTTCCTAGAAAGGTTGCGTATTAAAATGCAAAATATTGAGCTATGAATACCTAAAGCTGACGAGAGAAATATTTCACAACCTTTGCCGGACTGCAGCTGATTTGATATAATCTTTAATGACACAAGAGACTTATAATTATGGACGTCTGCAAAATTTGAAAGTAGAGGTAGAAATACGCTTACAAAGTTTGTACCATCCCCCTAAGTGCAGGTCAGGGCCTTTCTACATGACATAAGGCAAGAGGTACGAAGTAGTTTCTCTGTGATGATTGTCATACTGGAAAATAAATCTATACTGCTGGTGGCTCCCTTTGCAGTTGCTGACCAATGACTAGAGATGAGTGAACTTATAGTAAGTTTTGGCCAGACCCGAAACTGATCGGCTGTTGAATCCCGCTATCTGGAAAACACGGTTGCACCCATAAGGCTGCCTGGAAAACATGGCCATAGGTCTCCTAGGCCCTAGGGATGCAGCCACCATTACCAGGCAGCGAGCATCAACGGCCGAGTGATCAGGTGGCCACAATTTCAATGCTGAGGAGAGAACACCACACCGGTCCTACTCCTGAATGTGGGATGGCATAACATACAGTAGCTGAACCCCTCTAGTCTTCATTCCAGGTACCACCAACAGCTTGACGTTATGTGGATTTGGTCGTGGAATCAGCGGGATGGTCATTTCTCAGAAGTATCCCAGGCCAATTTTTTAACATGGTAACGTCAGGCTGCATGTTGCTCATGGTACTGTAAGCCGCCTTCATGGCCTTAATGTGCTACTATGACTTGTAGAGACTCGTCCCACATGAAACCCGTCTGGGACGTTGACGTTATTATTCGACAATTGCAAAAGGAGCTGTCAGTAGTGGATTTCGATGGTTTCTATGGCCAAGTGCATTCGGCGTGGCAGAACATTTCTCAGAGAACCATTAATAACCTCATTGATAGCATGCCAAGGCGTGTAAGTGTGTTTATTTCCTTGTTTGGTGTTCATACTCAATCCTGAATATATTGATATGTTTATATTCCCCATGAAATAACAATTCTGGAACATCTTCTCTTATAGCTCTGTGATGTGCCGATCCTCTGTTATTCTTACTAGAAAGGCATGACTTAATAACCAACTGGGTGTTACCAATGGGGGGCGTGTACCTACACAGTCAAGCACTGTCAGCTCTGATTGGATAGTGCCACACAGTGTAAGGACACTCCTCCAATTGGTAACACCCAGTTGGTTATCGAGTCATACAAGGAAGAATAACAAAGGAACGGCGCAACACAGAGCTACACAAATAGGTGATCCAGAATTGTCGTTTCATGGACATTTCATTTATTTTCTAAAACAAGGAGGTCAGGAGTGGTGACAGGTCCTCTTTAAAATGGTGTAAAACAATAAAAGAAAAATTACTCACTGTACCAATCCATAGCGGCTATGACGTCTCCTTGCTTCCATGTCACTCTCAAAATAGACAATTATGCTGTGGCTAACCATTGGTGGCAGCATGATAAGAATTGGCTGCAGAAGTCACATGACCATGTCTAAGGGAAACATGAGACCTGTACAGGACCTGGGAGGTATCATAGAATCAGAAGGGGGAGTATTGCTTCTCACATTTATTCTACACCATTATAAGCATTTTTTTTTAAAGTTTCTAGCAGCCAAATAATCCTTATAAAGGTTTTTTCTATCTGTTGTATATACCTTAAGGCTATGTTCACACAACGTCAAAAATATTGAAAAGGCGGCCAATTTTCATATTTAAAAATAACGAAATTGCCGAAATTTAACTGACTGTAATGGCAATGCATTGAAGTCAATGGGAAGACAGGCGTCCAATGCACACAGTGTATTGAATAATGGACGTTTTTGCCGCGGGCGTCAAAAAAATGAACATGATCATTATATTCGGACGTCTTTTTCAAACACCGGACGTTTTTTATTAGTTGTTTACACACAGTTTTTCTTTTGTCATCGTTCTTTCTCCATTTTTACTATTAAATTCAATGGACTTTTCAATTAAGACACATCCAAAGGCCAATTAGTAATCCCAAACTAAAATAATATACAAACTCCAGTCATTGCAAGGGGAGGCCAGACAACTAAATGACGTCAGTTATTTTAGACTCAAAATGTTGTGTGAACATAGCCTAAGGTTCCTATAAATGCAGGTCTTACCTCTAGGAACTGCACCAATCCACTATCACTGGATGCTTCACACAGGAAAGATCAGAACCTGCTAAGTTTTGCTCATAGAAGCAAATTGAGATTGAAAGGGTACACTGGGCAACGTTAAAAAAAACAAGAAGGCAGGGGTTGGTGAAAACATAGTAATGAAGTAATACTTACCCATCCCAGTGTCCCAAAGAGCAGTGCTACCACTTATGGTCACCCACTGGTTTCTTGTATCTGGGTACTGTGACATCATGGCCTCTCTCAGAAATGCCCGCTTAGCCAATCAATGGCGGAGGTGAGACACCTCTGCAGTCACTGGTTGGCTGAGTATGTAGTTCCTGTGGTGTAATGGTGACACAGAAACCAGGGAGATACAGGAGATTGGAGGGTGACTGTGAATGGTGGCACTGCAGCAGCGGGGAAACCAGGATGGGTAAGTATTGCTTTATTATCACATTACAACATCCTGCCCTTCCTGTTTTATATATTTACCCCGAGTACCTCTTTGCATAAAAAGCATGGCACATCAGGTTCTGATGTTTCAGTAACAAACAAATTGTAAAAAAAAAACTAATTAACCCCCTGGCGCCCACAGCAGGGGCAGCAGGGGGTTAACATACATACTCACAGCAGGTTGTCAATCCCACTGCGAGCATGTGCTCTATAGGGATGAATGGGACTGGATCCGCAGCGGATCTCGCTGTGAATCCGCAGCGTGAAATCCGCTGCGTATTCCGGTAGGTGTGAAGGCACCCTTAAAGGTCACAGAGCACGCTCAGTAATGTTTCACATTTATCTCAAGGGGTCTATGTCCATGAGTCTTACTGTGACGCATGCCACTAAATGCTGTTATATTGCACTGTATTATACAACTTATCTATATGTTTTTTAGTTTATTGATTTTTTAGGACTATCTGCATTAGATATAGTGTGTTTACAAGATTATTTGGATTCTGTAGAACTTATACCATATATGAATTCCTCGGAGGGAGGTTAATTATCATGTTTTTCCTACCTTGTTGGATTATAACCTTTGTGTTTTTTTAATTGTTTTCATAACTTTTTTGTGGTGTTTGTGTATATAAATGAAATAAAGATATAGAAAAAATAAAGCTTTACATTTTCTAATATTTAGTGGCGTGTTCACCTATTCATATAGCGTCTACTTTATTTTGTTGGTGTTATTGATTGTTGCTTCTAGACACTAGGTTGCACCCTGATTGGTGGATTACTTGCGAGTTCCCCTTTTGCTTGCAATATAAATGCTGTTAAAATCAACTCAGGCAAGATAACAAGGTACAAAAAGTGAAATAAAAAAAAATGACAGTCAGAAAATAGAAACAGATTGGAATAGAAGAACAAATTTTTTGTATGTGACTCAAATCAGTAAGAAAAACAATTGGTGACATATTCCCTTTAAGAAAAAAATAAATAAAAATCTAGTGACTATTTATAGCCCATATTATTATTACACCCCAGAAATGTATCTTGGCCTTTTTTACACTCCTTTAGTCAGTTATCATGACAACTTCCTCAAAGAAGGGTTTCTTCTCTATTAGTGTGAAAACATTTTTTCCTATAGAGGTTTGGCCTAGTGTCTTGTAGCTAAGGTCCAAGGTATAAATCAATATGGCAGAGATGTAAATCACTAACTAGTGATTTGTAGAGTGGTCTGATAGATGTAGGTTTCACCTCTGTACCTCCTCTCCCACCTTTCTCCATGCTTGTAGTGGCTGCCGGCTGCCACATCTAGACAGGGCCTAACCAGAGAGGTGGCAGGTATTACATTGATGTGTTCATTTGTTTCTGTACCTCTGATAGATGGAAATAAGGGTTTCGAAGATAAAACACTAAGGGCCCTATTCTACCGGACGATTATCGTTTGCATAATCGTTTTTCTTCGCTATTTCTTCGCTATTGCGTTTGTATCTACTGCAAACGACCGAACGACATCTTATTGAATGGGAACGATTTGCGAACGTTTTGCGAACGAGCAACGATAAAAATAGGTCCAGGTCTTATAAAGGGATCAACGATTTCTCGTTCGGTCGTTAATTGTTAACTGCATTTCAACCGAACGATTATCGTTTAGATTCGAACGATTTAACGATAATCTGAACGATAATCGTCCGGTGGAATAGGGCCCTAAGCCCTGCTGTGGATATACCAGAAATGTCTAAATTGGGAATAACCCTGAATCTAACCTGCCATTATGTTCTGATTGGGCAGGGGCACCTTTATAAACTTAATCTGTATTAAATTCCCTGATTAGTATATTAATGAAAAGATTTAATAAACACAGTGCTGCAGATGATGATAATAAAGGTAGATTAGTAATCAGCACCCCCTACTCTATCAGTATATAACAGGAGATTCCAATATTTGCTGTTAACCTGCTGTTAGTTTCCCATTAGTTCTGCAAAATTAGCAACTTAAAAGTAAAGGTCCTCGTACACCTTCAATAACTGATGGTCGAACAATTCAACCTTCAGTTATCTCTCCCATGCGCCCCCCATTCTCTCTATACTTAGGATCTTGCTGCGCGGTCGAGCATTCTTGTGTTCTCCATGGAAGGTTAAGCCACAGCCAGGGAGCTGCGGCTTATCGCTCCGAGAACAAAGGGGTTGGGGAGTAATTTCCTATTATGCCCAACCATTGTCTGTGGCCAAAAAGCCCCATACACTTTCTACCAACGTCCACGAGTGGCAAGTACTGTCGACAAAAGTATAAGGTGTATGGGGACCTTTAGGAGTTAAAGGAGTTGGCCCACAGACAATAGTTAAAACATATGCACAAGATAAAGGTATGTTTGATGGGGGCCCAACTTCTGAGATCACCATCATTGAAGAGTACTGCTGGTTATGCAATCGTGGCCCCGTAAAGGGGAGAATACAGTCTGTGAGGTAGCATGCAATTTTAGGCTACGTTCACACAACGTAACTTTTCTATTTATCACAGCCGTTGTTGCTGATTTGCAACAACGACCCTGATTAAAAAAAAAGTTATGTTGAACTGCAGTCAGAGGGAATCCCGGCCAGAATGTATACGTATAGGGGGACATTTACGAAGCGTCTGCCCAAGGTGTACGCCAGGGAGAAGGTGCAGATTTGCCCCTTTTCCCTGGCATACGCCTGCCATACGTCCCGCTCGCCAGATGGGCTGGCTGGGGGAGCTTGGGGGGGGTGCCGAGCCGGGGAGGAGGGGTGCTTGCATACGTAAATCATGATCCAAATTTACACCTGCTTCCAGCAGGTGCAGATTTAGTATGCCAGGCGCAGGTTTGGCCGCCCAGCCGGATTCACTAAGAGGCGTGCGCCGGGAAAAGGGGACGGGGCCTTATATAAGACCAGCGTATTTGTACGCCGGTCTTCATAAATCCCCCCCATAGTATACACTCCGACCGGGATCCCTAGCAGCCACAGGAAAAATTGACATGTCAGTTTTGTGCGGCTGCTATTCATTAAACACTGACAGCTCACCCAATGGAGAGTGTGGCTCTGGGCGCACTTTCCATTATGTGCTTTGGTGAATTGGGATGCGGGTGCACACGGATGTGCCCGCATCTCAATTCAGCACAAATGAAGTTCATCCAGCCGGTACTGCAGTACCAGCCTGGATAAACTTCACTGACACCGGCCGTTTTGTGATACTTAGTGTGAACCCGGCCTTACAGAGATACAGCATGATATAGTATACAGAGTATATGTGGACTAATCATGAGACAATGTGTACAGCAAACTAAAGAAACCAAATGATAAGTGCAGATTCCATGTATTGCCTCATTAGTTTTGGTCCCTGCTCCTGTAGTGCTGCTCTTTGTTACACTTGGTAGATTGCCTATGTTCACTTTTTATGTCTACTGTTTACTTTAAAAGGTTTTTCCTCAACTTGGTGAACCTCATTCCCCGGTCGCTGTAACCGTCCTCTAACAAAGCCTGTAAAATAATTAAAGTGTAATCCATGGGCTGAATCCTGTCCCTGCGGGAGCCAATGTGCGTGCTGATGCACCTTTCATATACCAGCTGTAATAGGATGCTGGGAATTAAAGCACACAAGCGTTTTATTATCTTAGAAGCTTTGTTTCTATATAAAACAAATCATTGCAGGTGGTAAAATGTGTCAGTGGATCCTGGGACATGCTGGGAAATCCTATGCAGGCAGATACCAGTTCCGTCACTGAAAGGTCTAGCGCTGCATGTGTGGTACGGTAAACTGAGATGACCTCTTAAAGGGGTATTCCTGCAATAAAAAATGTATCCCTTAGCTACAGGGTAGGGGATTAGATACATGTCTGGGACGCCCTACCATGGTGAGAGTGCTGAATGGAGCAATGGGTTGGCACATGCTCCATTCATTCTCTATGGAGACACCAGAGCTGTTTCTTTTGCTCCTTAGAAAATAAATGGTGTGGCTGGGTATGTGTGCTGGTCCCTGCAATCATGGGGGAAGTTTGAACCCTCAACAATCAGACACTTACTCCCTATTCTGTGAAAAGGGGTTCCCTTTTTTGCTGGCAAATTCCCTTTAAGTTGTCTATGGTAGAAAGACTTTAGAACACACAGGGCAGGGCAGTTTTCTATGTATGAGGGTACCTACCCACAAACCAGAGGGTGTTGCTTATGTGGAGAGATGCTTGGGGGTCTATGAATATGTTTGCTATATAAACAGGGAGGAGTCCTGAAACGAATGGAAAAACTAATACTACAAGCGTGGTGTGAATAACAGCAGGGAGGGGGTTATACACCAGCTCAGATTGTTGATGGTGTGGGAGAGAATCCTTGGAGGACCGCTCACCAAGGTTGTAGATACAGATGGCACAAAAGGCAGTTTGCAGGGCAGAATGCTGTGTACAAGTATAGAGGGAAAATAGAGCTCACACAAAAAACTGTAAAGGTTATAGAAGCGAAACTAAGCAAAATTCTTATGGAGAAAATATTTTTGCACTATAGTAATTACAAAGGTTTTCATACTCTATATTGAACTATAATGAATCTTCTGAAGGATCATATACAAGTTAGGGGCAGTCATGTGCAATTTTAGCTCTGCACTCACAACCTTGGTTCTTAGTAACTCTCTGGTTTGAGTAAGATATGGAGAATTTTTTTTAATTTAGCTGAACCAGCCTGAATATGCAGAAACAGTGAGTAAAAGTATCCATTAATGTAATGGCTCTTGTATTTAAAAAAGGTACTCTGGAGAAAGAAAAAAAATGTTTTGTTTTTTTTTCGATTCTTCCAGTACTTAACAGCTGCTGAGTGTCCTGCAGGAAGTGATGTATTCTTTCCATGGTCTGACATGGTACTCTTTGCTGCCACCTCTGTCTGTGACAGGAACTGTCCAGAGCAGTAGCAAATCCCCACAGGAAACATCTCCTGTTCTGGACAGTTCATGACATGTACAGAGGTGGCAGCAGAAATAATTCACCACTTCCTCTAGGGCATACAGCAGCTGATAAGTACTGAAAGACTTTTTAATAAAAGAATTTACAAATCTGTATTTACAAATGATTTGAAAACAATTTTCTTTCTCTGGAGTACCCTTTTATTATTGTACACAATGTTGGTTTATAGTTTTTTCGTGTTGATCCATAGATCCCATGAAAATACCAAATTCAGTGTAACCTACAAGCGACCTCTAGACCCAGCATCTGGATGTTATTGAGTCCCTGTTTACTTGTTACCATGCTTAAAACATATTTATAACAGTTTCTCATGAGAGTATCCCTTGTCTGCCTTTCACTAAGGTCTAGATGTTCCCATTCATTAACCTGTAGAAAATCTGAGCCTTCAAAAATGTATTTTGTGTAAAACATAGTCAACGAATTTACAAAATAATTTTGTGTTGGTGACAACGTCTCTGCCTATCTGTGTATGAATGAGAATAAGGAGAGCTTTGATTCTTGTGATATGTGTAAATATACTGACTTTCGATAGGATGAATTCTTGCGGTACAAAGGACTTCTCCTCGGGGGCTCGTTCCTGCTATTAATAGAGTACTGTATCCCTGTACTACACATTGTTGTGCTTAGTTCTATTACCAAAAATTATCATAATATCCGTCACTTAAAAACTTCATTCATAAGTCATGCAAAGCTGAATGGGTATGTGTGCAGTTCAGCACTCGGCAGAAGAGGGTTGCGTGACTGAAGAGACTTTAATACAATTAAAGTGTTAAATCCCAGTGGAAGTCAAATGTAATAGACTAGCGTTGTGCTTCTTCCCGTGATGCAGAAGTATCATTCACTTAGTAGCAATCCCTTGTAATTGTCGGTATAATAGTATTAATATCAGGAATAATGTGCGAAGGGAGTTGCATAGAAACAGTCCAAGATTGCATTGGATCAAACGTCAAGTATTTAATATATAGAAGAAAAAAGAAGACGAGAAGGGGCTATGGGTTCTGTTACTCCTTTAGGGTATGTTCACACTGAGCAAAACAGGTGGAATTCCGCGGAATCCCACCTGCCCTGGTGTCTCTATTGGATGGCTCGCACACCTCTGCTCCCGACGCTCTCCGCTCAAAGAATTGACATGTCAATTCTTTGAGCGGAGATCGATGGAAGTGGAGACGTGCAAGCCATCCCATAGAGACACTGTTTAACACTGAGGCGGGCGAGATTCTGCAGTGGGGTCTCCGCCGTGGAATTCTGCTTGTTTTAGTGTGAACATACCCTTACATGAAAAGGATAGTCTATTATTGTGTCAGGCTCACCCGGCGATGTTTCACCAAAAACTGCATATTGCAACTAGAGGGTTGGGCGTGTTGCTTGCACCTGAACCCTAGAATGCCAGGTGGTAACTGTGTCTTCCAAAAGCAGAAGGTATTAAAATATATACCATGGTGTAGCCATAGGCTTTAGTAGACCAAAGTAGTCTATTTGGGACTAAATATGGTCTGATTCATGGCTCTATGGGGGAGATTTATCAAACTGGTGTAAAGAAGACTTGCCTTAGTTGCCCCTAGCAACCAATCAGATTCCATCTTTTATTCCTCACAGATTCTTTGGAAAATGAAAGGTGGAATCTGATTGGTTACTAGGGGCAACTAAGACAATTCTACTTTATACCAGTTTGATAAATTACCCCTATATGCTTTATTATTTATACTATTTAGTTCCACAAACATATATCAGCATAAAGTAGACCAAATATAGTAAAACAATGAGCACCACAAGTACGCCACAGTATATTGAACCTTTACCTAGTACTTTGATGTACACCCACACTGTAGTCACCTAATTAGACCAAACTGCTTTGTAATATCTGGCAAGGCATCATGGGACAGAGCGAATGCCTATAGACAGTGATTTCCCAAGAAGGTGGATGTATAAGCTAGATTCAATTTTGTAGAAAGCAAATATGAAGTAGCGGGCCATGATCCTAGACACACCGATCTTTGGACCTCATCTAGCCTTCAGAAGGGAAGCCACTTAATATGGCACAGATCCCACCAGTCAATGACTTGAATTGCAGAAATATTGGCCCATGGAAAGAAACAGCTGCTGTGATGGTATTGACATCCTGTGCACAGCCCATTCCACCTTATTCTATAAAAGCTCCATAGGATTAAGATGTAGAGACCATGAAGGCCAGGAAAGCAAGGAAAACTTACTGCCATGTTCTTGGGGTCAATGGTGCATTGTCCTGCGGAAAGTCTCCTTTGCCGTATGGTAACAGTTGCATTGTGAAATGAACTTGGATGACTACAATTAAGCTCTAGTTTTAGATATCTATTCACAGGTATCAGGGGGCCAAGGGTATGCCAGGAAAACCTTCCTCATACTATTACATCTCCTCCATTAGTCTGAACTGTTCACACCTGTTAAAAAGGGTTCATAGATTCAAGGCCGCATTCTCACATATCTAGAATATATACAGCCCAAACTTTGCCCCTGTGCCCCAATAGCAGCACCATTTTGCCAGGATTTATTAAAAACATTTCACAGCTATTGGTCAATGCGCGGTATGTGAATATGCAGCCGAACTAGATTTATGTGTCTGATTGCCATATAGGGAAACTCCATTTGTGAAAGGACAGGTGTCTGTAATATAGTGTGTAAGGGTCCTACTACACGGGACAATTATCGTGCGGCAAATCGTTATATCGTTCGAATTCAAACGATAATCGTCCTGTGTAATTGCAGGCAATGATCGAAAAATCGTTTGCATGTCTTTGAGATCTGACCCTAAAATCATTGTTAATCGTTCAGTAAAAGAGATGAGCGAACCTGGAGCATGCTTGAGTCCATCCGAATCCGAACTTTCGGCATTTGATTAGCGGTGGCTGCTGAAGTTGGATAAAGCCCTAAGGCTATGTGGAAAACATGGATATAGTCATTGGCTGTATCCATGTTTTCCAGACAACCTTAGAGCTTTATCCAAGTTCAGCAGCCACCGCTAATCAAATACCAAACGTTGGGGTACAGGTGGACTCGAACCTGAACCCGATTCGCTCATCTCTATTCGCTAATCGTTCGCTGTAATTCCACATTCGTTCACTGTAATTCCACATTGGTTTACTAATTGTTCGCTGTAATTCCAAATTGTTCCTTCTTTTGCTGGGATCAGATGTAGTAACAATCGTAACTGGCGGCCATCGTTCTGTGTACTATGATGAGCAATTTGAGGTTAACCATAAACAATCTTGTTTTTGTCTTTGTTTATTGTCAATCGCTAATTGTTAAAAATCGCTTTGTCTAATAGGACCCTAAGTCATTGGCATAAGGCTCACGAGTAGTGCTGAGCAGAAAGGCTAAACATTGACGAACCTGAACAGTTCGGCCTCTCTGATCAACACTACTCATGATTACTTACTTTGTATACTATGTTAATGTGGTTGTTAAGTGCATAATATTTATGTTCCTTGGACATGATGAAAAAGTTGAGTAGCAGGTTATACCAGGGCCATAGTCATTCAGATAATGTCCTATAAATACATGTATATTATATAAGAGTTGTTTATGGCGTGATGGAAGATACTGATCTCATCCGTTGTATAATAATTGGAAAGGTTGCCCAGATGTTTTTTTAATTTACACAACCAACAAATATTCAGTAGATAATGTGGATCAGACTAGAGCCTGCTAGACCAGCTTCCATTCTTCTGGGATATTGGTGCGAGCATTCCTATCCATTCAACCACAAAAACATTAGTATGGCCAGGACTGCAATAGTTGATAAGAACTGGAGTGACACTCAAGATTGGGCATAGGCCAGTGAAGTTATGCCTCACCAAACTTAGAAAATCCTTTTCTATATACACTTTGGCCCAGGTTTATCAAGATGTGTAAAATAGAAACCAGTGTAACCTGCCCATAGGAACAAATCACAGCACCACTTTCAGGTCCGGTTAAATAAAAGCTGAGCTGCCATAGATTCCTATAGGCAGTTTATACCAGTTTCTGTTTTACAGTTTGTAAGATTAGATCCGCCCACTTGACTACTTAGCTAGAATAAGCAGAGATTTATATGAATAAATGGCAAATTATCCTAGAAATTTCCCCACCAAGTTATATATCAATCTGCTCAGCTTCAACCTGCTCTATAGCAGAATGCCTACAGATTGGACCACATTTTCAATGGGACAAGTGGTTATCCAGCGTTAGAAAAACATGGCCACTTTCTTCCAGAGACAGCACCGCTCTTGTCTCCAGTTTGGGTGACGTTTTGCGACTTGGTTCTATTTAAGTGAAAGGAGCTTAGTTGCAAACCCCACCTGAACTGAAGAAAAGAGTCGTGCTGTCTCTTGAAGAAAGTGATCATGTGTTTTTTAAGACTGGATAACCCTTTTAATTTTTTTCCCAAAAGTAAGGGTGATCATGGTCAGATCAAGTGAGGTCAGATTATGTCCCCAAGGGAAGAAAGATCATGTCATTATTTCTCTTTGCTTTAAAGGGAACCAGTCTGCCCAATTGGGCTGATATGGTTCCCTGAACTGCTGTATACAGCGCCTTCAGCAGCCGCGGAACGCACCGAAGGCATCGCAACAGTAGCTGTATACCTGAAAAAAAGGTCTTTAATCCCCCGGTCACGTGACAGGTAGTGGCGAGGAAGTAGTCACCTGGTCTGCTCCCTGCCTGTATCTAGTCACCGCGCTCTGCCTGTCAGGACGCTCGGAGAGGATGAATGACAGGCAGAGAGGTCCTTTACTGGCCTCTCTGCCTGTCAATCATCCCTCAGAGCGCGTTGACTAGAAACGGGCCGGGAGACGCCCAGATGACTACTTCCCCACCGCTGCCTGTCACGCGCCTGGGGGATTAAAGTCCTTTTTTTCAGGTATACTGCTGCAGCCACGGCCAGTACTTTCCGCGGCTGCTGCAGGAGCTGTATACAGCAGTTCAGCCCGATTGGGCTGATTGGTTCCCTTTAACTTTGCCTTAACTCGAACCCCTAATCAATGCAGATCCTAGGAAAAGGAGTCTTACCAGAAGAAAAACAAATGGGACAACCAGGGCTAAATCCCCTCATAGAAGCTGTGTGGTCTTTCTCTATGGCAGGACAGATGTAATGCTGTTTTGGGGGGAAATTTTCATTTTTATTACCTTATAAAACCTATTTAATGGGGTTAATTTTTTTCCCCTAAAGAGGTAGCTTAGCTTCTAAAAAAAAAAAAAGATGGCTGTATTCACCTTTCCCCTGCCACTGCCATAACAATGCTTACCAGGTTCCTGCTGATCTCCACTTCCTGGCAGCAGTGACCCGCTTCATACAGTGATTGGCTGACCAAGCATTTCCAGTCTGTTGGCCAAGATAGGAATAGGAAGTGGAGAGGATCCCATGAGCACTGACTGCATAATAGCAGTAGGGGATCAGTAAGGTGAGTAAACACATTTTTTTTAACTGATTTATCCTGTTAGACAACCCCTTTCAGAAATGTCATTCCAAATGAAATTTACAGTGATGTGTCGTATCATGAAACATTTTTAAATCTGCTTTTTAGCTTTTTAGAAATTTAAGTTGTCATTAAAAACCCTTTTGTGGTTAAGCTGCTCAGCGCAGAACAATAAGATGTCGCTGAAAATAGACAAATCAGCACTGAATAGTGTCCTTCCAGAAACGTTCCTCGCCCAGTTCTGTCAAGTTGTCTAAAGCAGAGTAAATGGTCATGTTTTATAAATGTCGGAAGCCAATTACAATGGTTTGATTGGGAAAATTAAAGACTTTTTGTTGCTGACAGAAGTGCATTTAAGGAATCATCGTAAGGCTATGTTCCCACTACGTAAAATAACAGCCGTTGTCCGCGCCGCAAAGCTACGGCCGTTGTTTTGAGGTTCCTTATAATGACTGCAATGCAATGTAACTACGGCCGTTGAATTCACACTACGTATCAGATAACGGCCATTGTTTATACGGCCCCGTGAAAAATGAACATGTCAATTATTTCTGGCCGGTAATACTGCAACAACGGCCGTGGATTTCAATGCGTCCGGGAACGTAAAACTTATATCTGATGAATTAAACTTGATTTTGATGTAAAAAAAATTCTGAGTGGTTTCTCGGGCTGGGCGCAGTATTTAAAGTAAATGACCTGTTTCATCCCGTTTATAATCATGCTAGGAATCAAAATTAAACAACGGCCGTAGTTTCTCGA
Organism: Dendropsophus ebraccatus; assembly: GCF_027789765.1. NCBI lineage: Eukaryota > Metazoa > Chordata > Amphibia > Anura > Hylidae > Dendropsophus > Dendropsophus ebraccatus. The sequence goes on along the minus strand of NC_091455.1, from coordinate 183,352,978 downwards.
CTAGCCCGTACAATAGTAATTCTACGGCCGTTGTTTTGGCCTCAAAACGTTATTTTACGTAGTGTGAACATAGCCTAAAGAAACAGTCTGTGTTGGTGTCAAATAGCACATTGGACATGAAAAGGTTCAGTGACGATGAACGCCTCATTATCTTTCATTTCCTCACCACCTAGTCTGCCTTTATAATATTTTTATTATTATTATTATTATTATTATTATTATTATTATTATGATAGATATATGTTTATCCCAGGCATGATAACATTCACTTACAGTATATTTACCAACCACATCTGCTTGAAGTTTGAAGCAACGATCGCTTCTTTAGGTCCAAACCTAAAATTGTCAGGCACGCATCCTTACGTGTAATAGTGATGGGCGGCCAACAGCCGATGACTGTTGTATAAAATAATAAAGTATTAACTTACCTTACCAGGTTCCCTACCCCAGTGTCCTCAGGGGCCTTTCCTGATCTCTGCAGCTCTGCCTTCTGCTCCCTTTTGTTCTGTTCTCTGCACTGAAAGGCCACAGCCACTCAGCCAATCACTGGCCGCAGCCTGTCAGTGCAGAGACTGGAACAGAAGGCAGAGCTGCATAGACCAAGTAGCATGGCAAGGTAAGTTAATACTTTGTTATTTTACACTAAAGTCAAGGGCTGCACGGACATCACTAACAATGTCCGTGCAGCCCTTGCTGCCTTATAGTCGGCCTGTGTAGTTGCTCAGTTTACAATTTATGATCGGGCCATGTAATAGGACCCTTAGTCTTTCCTGATTTGTCTTATTCGGCAGTCCTGCCACCATTTTTGTAGCCCGTCTTTGGACCCATTCTAGTTTATCAATATCATTCTCCAGAACTGAACACAGTAGACCAGATGTTTTCTCACTAGAGCTCTAGACAGCGGGATAAACACGCCCTGTATCTCTTTACACCTTTTTCGACCTTTTTAGAGCTTTTAGAGCAGAGCTGTGTTCTGTAACCCAGACCACGAGTTGTCAACAGTGGGAGGGAAAGAGCAGCATATCGGAAGAAGTTTGCCAAATTAATGTATTGGCTGAAATGTTTACAGGTTTAACTCTGTTAGCTGAGATGGTAATATCCCTGTAATGTTATGGCTGACCGGTGTATGTTCTCTTTTTATTCTTCTAAACAGCTTTGAAATACTTTTTGCTTTGAACACTTAAGCAAGGTGAAGCAATCATTGCAGTACTGTCTTATATTATTGTATAGATCTCCACAAACGCTTTCCAGTGAAACTAGTCAGACAAGCCGAATACTTCACCTTCCCTTATTTGTTTTGAGAACATAAGAGGCGGCATTTAGGAGTGTATGTCATAGGAACGTTTTCTGCATTCCTCTACTTTTTTTACTTTTTGATGTAGCAATAATATCTTATTACCTAAAAGTATTTATTAGATGGAAAGTTGTTTCACTGCCATTATACTTCTCACAACCTCCTGATGATTCCATCATCACCAAAAATGGAACGAGTCAAGTATATTCATCAGCCAAAAAAATGGGCCTGAATAGGAAATTAATGAGGCTCTATTACCACATCATGTATCCAGCATTATACATACACGTGAAATTACACTCATTGACACAAAATAAAATAATGCACCTGGTGCAATTGTCAGTGGGCAATCTAAAGCCGACAGGTAAATGATTACAGGTGTGATCTGATTAGACCCGGAGTCCTGCCACAAGAGGGCGCAAAAGTGCCTCACCTTCTTGATGAGAGATCGGTGACTGCTAGACAAATCTCTATATAAGATGAGAGAACCAAACTTCATGAACCAAGATTCGTTATGAACTTTTCAAAAAGTTCAATTCATAATAGAAAAGTTAGAAAATGCCATGATTACTACAGAACTTACGTAGTGCTGCCATCCATGGAATTCCGTCTGGAGTATACACTCTGGCCGGATACCTAACGATGCCTCAAAAAACTGACATGTCCGTTTTCTGTGGCTGCTATTCATTGAATAGCAGCCGCAGAAAACCTGTCCGTTCACACAATAGAGCGTGCGGCTCTGGCGGCTCGCTCCATTGTATGCAGCTGTAAATTGGGATGCAGGGGCGCGAGGATGCGTCCGCATCCCAATTCATCATCATTCCGTGACCCGGCTGACTGGCTGTGCAAATGGCAAGATGAAAGTGATGACTTATTTAGCCACTTCAGTGTACTGGCTGGCCCATTTTCTCAGTCCTTGCACTTCCCAGCTGAATTCACAGTCATCAGTCGTGGTTTCCTATCAGTCTGCATCTTCTTGCTGCAATCATCTTCTTCACCAAAGTGTACCACAATAGCGTAAACTGCCTCACCACGATAAGGTGGACTCATATCGAGGCAGACCCTACACTGTATGTAGACTATGGCCTCTCCATGGCGTATAATACACCTATGCTCTGGGCATGCAAGATCCGTCTAATACCTGCAAAAATAATTGCATCACCTGGGTAAGACAGGTGGGGAGCACGACCAAATAGCCTGCCTGCCACTCCCCCAACTGGAAAACAGAAAAAAAGGAAAAAATTGGTCAGCTCTTCTAGAACACTGTTCACACTAGGCAGGAGCACGTTGAGTCCACCACTCATATGAGTCCACCTTATCGTGGTGAGGCAGTTTACGCTGTTTGCAAATAGTAACCAAGAGACTCATTATTTTTGTGGGAATTTTTTGGGCAGTTGGGGGGGCTGCTTTTAATTATTTTCATGTCTATGGTGGGTCTGTATCTTGCTGTTGCGGTGAGCTGTTGCATTTTTCTGTGTTTTTGAGTGTTTGCAATTTCAGCCATGGCAACGTGCTCCTGCCTAGTGTGAACAGTGTTCAAGAAGAGCTGACCAATTTTTTCCTTTTTTTCTGTACCACAATAGATTATATGGTAAATTGAAAAATTCCATTCAAAACTACAAGTGGTCCCACAAAAAACAAGCCCCTGCTGACAAATAATAGAAAGAGTAATGGCTCTTAGAAGGAAGGAAAAGAACTAAAACTGACTGCAACCTTAAAGGAGAAGTCCGGCAAAATTTTTTATTAAAGCATTGTATTGCCTCACAAAAGTTATACAAATCACCAATATACACTTATTACAGGAAATGCACACAAAGTGCTTTTTTTCCCTACACTTACTACTGCATCAAGGCTTCACATCCTGGATAAAATGGTGATGTCATGACCCATCTCCCAGAGCTGTGCAGGCTGTGGCTGCTGGAGAGGATGATGGCAGGGGGATGCTCAGTGTCCCTCCAGTGCCCTGTGTCCCTCAGTGCCCCCCTGCCATCATCCTCTCCAGCAGCCACAGCCCGCACAGCTCTGGGAGTCGGGTTGTGACATCACCATGTTATCCAGGAAGTGACATCACCATGTTATCCAGGAAGTGAAGCCTTGATGCAGTAGTAAGTGTAGGGAAAAAAAGCACTTTGTGTGCATTTCCCGTAATAAGTGTATATTAGTGATTTGTATAACTTTTGTGGGGCAACACAATGCTTTAATAAAAATTTTCTCCAGACTTCTCTTTTAAAGATGTAACCTCTCACCTCATCTTGACATAACAATACCACAAGGATCTTATATAACAAGCGTGCTTTAACTTACTATGTCTTCAATAGTAATCATACAATCATTGCAACTGTGCTCATTGATCTGGTAATATTTCCATGTACAGAAACTGTGGGATGGGCCCACAGAATCACTTCCAAAGCTGGGTCCCCAGGCCTTCAGTTTGACACCCTACAATGCTATAGAGAAGCACCATACTGCTGCACAGCATGGTGCCTATGGCTTAATAGTACAGGACCACAGGGACATCATTTAGTACAATAAAGGCTCCACATACACAACTAAAGAAATAAAATGGAAACTACTGCTTTAAATAATAATTTTCAAGAAAAATTAGACTTTCAGGCCTTGAAAAGTTTCCATGGAAGCCTGTATCAAAATGCTGCAACAATGCCTATTATGTAATCATCTGAATATTACTGCTGCTTTTATCCTTCTGTATTCATGGTAACAAAACATACAGTAATTCCATGGAAGTGCATTTTTCTTATTACGCTGATGCCCTAAAATGTCAGCGATGAACGCTGTTCTGTCTTCTACCATTGTCTGTTTTTCAGCTCTGTTTTTTTTTTTTTTTGCAAAGTTCTAGAGCGAAAAAAGGAAGGATCCTCCACGTTGACCATATAATAGTAAAATGATTTATTAATCCACATGTAATGCGTTTCGGGACTGATATTATCCATTTTTTTAAACCCCAAGGATGGGAGTACTATCTGTGCCCACATTATCTAAAGGAAAACACAAAGAGGCAGTATTATCTGTGCCTGCATTATCAAAAGGCAAACACAAAGAGACAGTACTATCTGCGCCTGCATTATCAAAAGGGAAGCACAAGGAGGCAGTACTATCTGTGCCTGCATTATCAAAAGGCAAACACAAAGACAGTACTATCTGTACCTGCATTATCTAAAGGAAAACACAAAGAGGCAGTACTATCTGTGTCCAAATTTTCTAAAAGGAAGCAGAGAAGCAGTAGTATCTGTGCCAACATTATTTAAAGGAAAATGCAGGGGGGAAACACTATTTGTGTCTACATTATTTAAAGAGAAACACAAGGAGGTACTACGATCTGTGCCTACATTATTTAAAAGGAAATACATGGAGGCTATACTAGCTGGACCTACATTATTTAAGGGAAGCACAAGGAGGCAGTACTATTTGTGCCTACATTATTTAAAGGGAAACAAAGGGAGGCAGTACCATCTTTGTCTACATTATTTAAAGGGAAATGCAGGGAGGGAACACTATTTGTGCCTACATTATTAAAATGGAAACAGGGGGAGGCAGTACTATCTGTGCCTACATTATTTAAAGGGAAATGCAGGGAGGGAACACTATCTGTGCCTACATTATTTAAAGGGAAATGCAGGGAGGGAGTACTATCTGTGTCTACATTTTCTAAAGGAAAGCCCAGGGAGGGAGTACTATCTGTGTCTACATTATATAAAGGGAAACACAGGGAGGCAGTACTATTTGAGTCTACATTATTTAAAGGGGAATTCAGAGAGGGAGTACTATCTGTGTCTACATTTTCTAAAGGAAGACACAGGCAGTACTATCTGCACTCAATTTACAAAGAGAAACAGGGAGCTATTACTATTGTACTTACATTATGTATAATGAGAGTGAAACAGGGAGGCAGTACTATCTGTACTCACATCATTTAAAAGGAAATACAGGGAGGTTGTACTAACCAGGTTTACATAAGTTATAGAGGAAACAGTACTATCAGTGCCAAAGAGAAGATTTGCAGTAATATATATAAGCAAAAGAAGGTAATCCCCTTGCCATTTACCATTACCTAGCCATTTAAGTACATAGGGTGGCATTTATTAAGTCCGGCGTTTTTTACGCCGGACTTATAAATGCCCCCGCAGCTCCGGCGGTACGGAGATTTATGTAGAGGCGGACTGCCTCTACATAAATCCCGTGCGCGCCGGTGCGCACCGCCGAAGACCTACGCCAGCTGAGGACTGGAGTAGGTTTTCGGCGTACATTTGGGCGGAACGGATGGTAAATCGCGCGGACTCTGAGTCCGCGCCCTCCGTTCCGCCCACTACACGCCCCCTTTCCGCCCCCCTGGCGTACTCGGCGGAAAGTGCCGATTTGCGAATATTTTATTCGCAAATCGGCCATTTGCGAATAAAAAAATACGCAAATCGGCACTTTCCGTCGAAAATCATCAGTTCGCCGGATGATACATGTGGCCCATAGTCTTTCTTGTAGTGGCACATTAGGCCAGCTCTGTTCCTCTGGCCTGTTGATCAATAATTTTTTTTATTAGAGTAACTCATTTTAGCAGACAGAAGTGGTTTAGGAAAAATTGATGTAAGGCCGAAATCTAAAGCCAGGCATACACATACTACTTTCCCACCACATCCCATAAACATGCATACAGTGAGTAGAGCTGCAGTGCTAGCCTCTGTGTCTCATTGATAGATACCAGGAGCCATCACACTGTGCTGTTTCATACAAATGCAGGTTCTCATGAAAGCCAGAGAGATAAATCGAGATTACACAGCCATTACAGTATTAAAAATTGTACATCATGTCATACGCCAGACATCACCCATCATAAGTGACCTTTTACATTTGACCCTAACATTCTTAAGGACCGGAAAGAAATCCTGGAAATATTATATAAATACTAATCTTAAACTTTTGTTTCAGCTTTAACTTACAAGTTGAAACTTGTCTAAATAGTTTCCTTAACTATTGGTTAGCTCTCAAACAGCTTAAAGGGAACCAATCACCCAGAAAATCAATGTAAAGACAAGGATATGTGCTGATAGATCACCCAGCACACTTCCCAAATATGCCCCTGTAACCTCTGTGCCCCCCTCAATTAGACAGTAATCTTACTTTGTTCAGGTCACGCGCTGTATGTAAATTTTTGCTAACTAGTCCTGGTGGGCGTATGTAGTCCTGGTGGGCGTATGTAGTCACGGTCCGGGGGCGTATCTAGTCACGGTCCGGGGGCGTATGTAGTCACGGTCTGGGGCTGTAATCACGCCCAGAGGGGCGTGATTCGGAGGCTTGCGGTCCAGTGACGTCATCCGGCGGCTTGCGTTCCGCGTCGCGGCCGCGCTGACGTGTTCGGGAACCCGCGCATGCGCAGTACGTCAGCGTCGTCTCCCGCCGTACTGCGCATGCGCGGGTTCCCGAACACGTCAGCGCGGCCGCGACGCGGAACGCAAGCCGCCGGATGACGTCACTGGACCGCAAGCCTCCGAATCACGCCCCTCTGGGCGTGATTACAGCCCCAGACCGTGACTACATACGCCCCCGGACCGTGACTAGATACGCCCCCGGACCGTGACTACATACGCCCACCAGGACTACATACGCCCACCAGGACTAGTTAGCAAAAATTTACATACAGCGCGTGACCTGAACAAAGTAAGATTACTGTCTAATTGAGGGGGGCACAGAGGTTACAGGGGCATATTTGGGAAGTGTGCTGGGTGATCTATCAGCACATATCCTTGTCTTTACATTGATTTTCTGGGTGATTGGTTCCCTTTAATGTATAAATATATATATGTATATACATATGTATATAAGGCAATCTGGTGTCTGGTTCTTACTTTAAATATCATTAAAGGGGTACTCCAGCACAAAGGAATTCTTTCAAATCAACTGGTGGCAGAAAGTGCCAGAGATTTTTAATTTTCTTATTTAAAAAAAAATCTTTAGTCTTCAATATTTAGCAGCTGCTGTATGTCCTGCAGAAAGTGGCGTATTCTTTCCAGTCTGGAGAGCAGGAGAGGTTTGGGGATTTGCTACTGCTCTGGACAGCTCCTGTCATTGACATAGGTGGCAGCAGAGAGCACTGTGTCAGAAAGAATTCACCACTTCCTGCAGGACATACAGCAGCTGATAAGTACTGGAAGACTTGAGATTTTTTTAATAGAAGTAAATTACAAATCTCTGAAAGACTCCCGGAGCTGGGAGCCTCACTGCAGCCGCACCGCCAAGCAGGTACTTTATGCGCTCGGCGGCGGGCTGCAGGATGCGGCCGGGCATAGGGGATGCGGGCTGCTGGATGCTGCGGGGGATGGGGGGATGCGGCCGAGGATGGGCTAATGCGGCGGCGGGGCTGCGGACAGCGAGGGGTTAAAGCACATATTCACAGCGGGATGTTAATCCCGCTGCGAATATGTGCTATCATAGGGGTGAATGGTACCGAATCCACAGCGGTTCTCGTGGATCCGGTAGGTGTGAAGGCACCCTAAATGTAAAAACATCTACCATTAAAGTGGATGCCAATAGAAACAACAAACATTACAAATAAACAGTACAAAGGTTGCCGAGTTCCCACATTGTCCCACTTCCTGTCAGTCCCCAAACACATATTGAGCCATATAGTCATTTGCAGCTGGCCTGGAAACCAGTTCTGTTAATTATCTGGTTGTTTTCATGCCGTGTCATGGGCACACCCTATACAAAACCCTATATCTAATATAGTCGCCAGCTGAGAACCAGGAGAGGCTGGTGGACGATTAATGCTCTTTATTGTTCTCTGTTTTACACAAGACTTTAATCTCATCTTACTTCATCACGCAGACTTCTTGTAATTGTTGAATTAAATTACCATATAGAACAGGGTATACCTGACTATGTTCACATGTGGCAAGGTTGCTGCTAACATTTTTACATTTGTTTAGCAAATACATTTGCAGAGATTTCAAATTAAATGTTTCCTTTGAAGCTAAAATGCTACAGAAGCAATGCTGAGCCGCAGCATGCACACCTCCTCCCCCACCTTTTAGTCAAGACAGGGAGGATGTGGACGGGAAGAGGCATGCATGCTGTGGCTCAGCTTCACTTCTGTGGCACTTCTGTTTCCAAGGACAATGCCATTTTAAATCTCTGCAAATGGTCATCAGCAAAGACAAAGAGAACCTATGGTTAGTACAAAAAGAAACTGACACATGCCCTTCAAAGTGTCAGTGACGTATATATATATATATATATATATATATATATATATATATATACAGTGGTGCCTTGGATTACAAGCATAATTCGTTCCGGGACTGTGCTTGTAATCCAAATCCGCTCTTAAATCAAAGCAAATTTTCCCATAAGAAATCATAAAAATGCAGACAATTGGTTCCACACCCAAAAAATAATGATTTATTATTCTGAATAACATGTAGAACAGATGAAACAAACAATGTGAAACAGCAGAATATGTGATATTATAAGTTACTGTACAGTAATGGAGAGGATGGGAAACACAAGGGCTGACAGAGACTGCAGGGAGCATGAAGGAATGAGCAGGGCAGATGTGGGCACATGAATGCAGCACTCCCTGTCCGGGGAGTGAGGGGTTACAGCTATGAAGAGATTACTCCACAGTCCTGTCCCCTGATGCAAGCCCCAGCCTGAAGTGGATCTGCTATGATTTGGAAGGTGAGGGAGACTTCCATGGTCGGAGTACAGTGCTGTAGACCACGCTACGCAGACCATGCCCCTCCCCCACTCTCACTCCCACCCAGTACAGGGAGCTCTTAAACCAAAGCAATGCTCTTAAACCAAGTCACATTTTTGAAAAACTGTGAGCTCTTAAACCAAAACGCTCTTAAAACAAGTTACTCTTAAACCAAGGTACCACTGTGTATATATATATATATATATATATATATATTTTTTTTTATTATTATTTTTTTTTGCTGAAATGAATAGTCCAGGTGATGTTAAGAAACTTTGTAATTTGGTTTATTAGGCAGATATGCCATTATCTGCATTCAAAAAGACTTTCCCCACGCCCCCCCCCCCTCTCATTCACTGCTCATTATCAGGAAATCTCAACTCTTTTACATCAGTCGAGCCCTGTGTAACCTATGGAAGGGGGAGGAGGGAGTAGGGAGATTAGTCACCAGCAGAGAGCAGAGAACAAAGGATTACACAGCATGACCTGTGTGAAAGCCGTATTCAGAGGTCATGGGTGCCATATCTCTCCATTAGCAAAGCCTATCCTCATACATACAACAAAAGTTTCAATATCTTAATATAATACCTTTGCATAACATTAATATAAATCTGATGTTGGGAGAGCAGTCACCGCTATGCTGATGACTGCAACTTCATAATCTCATCTGTCTGATGACCCAAATTTTTCATGTATCGGATTAATGCCAACTGTAATGACAGTGATTATATGGTTTTATTCAATTAAGGTTATTCACATATAACAATTATAATAAGGTAAAGTCAGGATAACGTAAAAGCTATAGACACTTTTGCCCCATAGTTGTCGTTTATTTGGTTTCCTAAATGCAAAATAAAGCAATTTTCTCAATAGTCTTTATTAAAGATTTGCTACCATTTAGCTGGACTTTCTCCTTTCTTACCAGCTCAAAGATTGGACAGAGGGAGAGAAACCTTGGAGGATAGCTCATGCAGCCTGGAGGGACAGAGAGAAAGCAGTCTGTAGGAGAGAATCCTATAGAGAGAAATAGGGCTCATACTGGAAGCTGTAGAGAAAAAAGTAGGTAAAAACTAGGTAAAAATTTTTAGCTTTTAAAGTGTCCACAGTAGGCCCTCCACAATCAGCCAGTTAACCTAAAGTCAGAGGTTTTCCACTCTAGACAACCATGCAAAATTCAAAATCGTTCCAAATACTTCTACTTGTAGCACTTTCCTGAAGCTATGTTCTTAAAGGGGTTATCTGGACAGGGGAGTTTTTGCCATATGCCTGGGGAGGGGGTGATTGAAAAGAATAAACTTTTCAGCCACTTCTGAAGTTGCAGGCCTGCCCAGCCAGTCAATTATAACTTATTGCCTATAGAAGATATTGCTAGAAAGTAAATATTTTCTAATAATTGAAAATAATATCTATCTGCTTAAGTAAATATTATTTCACTGCCTCTTCATTTATTTTCTACTTTTCTTCTTTTGCTTAGTTAAATGTGCAACCACTGATTTCATTAAGATAAAGAACTTGCAGTTACAGTAACAAGTAGTTGAGGCTGATACTATGTCGATAATGCCCTGCTCATATACAGTCAATCATTAACTGGAGATTATCATCATTCTTAGTTGCTTTTATTTCCCTTACAATTACATCTTATCATGAAAAAAAAACAAGACAAATCTTTTAAAGGGAAATTTGTCACCAAAACAAAGCTACCTAATCTATAGACATCATGTTATAGAGCAGAAGGAGCTGAGTGGATTGATATATATATTTATTTGCGGGAAAACATTCAGTATTACTTGTAACTTGTTGATTGAAATCCCTGCTTATTCTGTGTTAAGGAGTCCAGTGGGCGGTGTCACTCAATGATAGGACCACCCACTGGACTCTTTAGCATGGAAAGATCACAGATTTCAATCACTAAATTATGTTATGCTGAATATTTTTCCATAAAGATATATATCAATCTGCTTAGTTCTTCCTGCTCTATAACATGATATGTATAGTATAGGAAGCATTGACAGGATCCCTTTAAAGAGGTCCTGTCATTGCTCCTCTCTGTTTAATGAATATTTGTATTTCATATGAAATAACTGTTCTGAAGCGCCTGTTTATAATTTTACACTTTTTCATTCCTCTGTTATTTATGAATAAATTGACACCTGGGTTTTTCAAATTTGGGAGTTGGGGGGTGACACAGTCCAATTAAATAGAGTGTGTAGTAACATGCCTATATGACAAGTTCAGATTTATAGGAAAAGATGCCCCAGGATTATTTTGTAGGGAATACAGATATTTAAAGAAGTTGGCTCAGTCATTTTAAAAAAGAAAATAATCAACACTCACCTGCTTGATCCCCTGGTGCCTGGAGTTCCACTACCCACAGCTTTCTGGTGATGTTTTCACAAAAAGTAAAGGCTTGTTTAGTCAATCACTGGTCACAGTGGTGAATAGGTTTAGGGCTGATGCTTTCTTCCAAAAACAGTACCACTCTTTTTCCAGTCCTCTCCAACACCTTTGAAGGGGGGGACTCAGGCAGGTGAGTATCTAAACCCATTTTGAATATATATTTTTTTTTTTCATAAAACAAGTCTTTATTTAGTTGAGGTGTTAGACTTTTTATACTTAAAAAAAAAAATAAACCTTTTATACTTTATACCAAGAGGTGTAATTATGCATTGTTAAGCTATGTTCCCACACAGTATTTTTGCTCAGTATTTTGGTCAGTATTTTTCAACCAAAAACAAGAGTGTATTGGAAACACAAAAAGGCTATGTTCAGACACTGTTGAAATTCAGTGGATCATTTATTGGCAAATAATGGCCGTTGTTTTAAAATAATGGCAATTATTTGCCTTTAAATGATGGCCATCCGCTACATTTCAACAATGTGTGAACATAGACTTTCTGTGTTTCCAATCCGCTCCTGGTTTTGGTTGACAAAAACTGAGCAAAAATAATGAGCAAAAATACTGTGTGAGAACATAGCCTCAGAGTTATTAGCCCAGATTTTTCAATATATCTGATCAGCAGCCATTCACAGCTCATGTTTTATTTTCACTTTAGCAAATATAAGACTGAGATGGCTCTATCAATCTTGCCCTAATCTATACAGCAAAGGTGACAATTCAGTAAACAAAACCTATTGTGCATGATCCAGTTGACAACATGTATATTTCAAGATTATTCTTGAAATTGCAAAAGAAAGCACAACCAGATACACATATTTACTAAAAACCTCATTGAAATTGTTTTCATGCCACTTTCACCTGGGGTTTTCTCCAGTTTTTTTTTTTTTTTTTTAATTTTATTTATTTTTAATACTCTGTTGTCAGATTGGCTAAAAGCCAATTGTGAAATCAAAAACATAGTAGACGCAATGCTTTTTTATTAGGTCATCTATGTGGTTTTCTACAGGATTCTCTATAGGAAAAGGAAATGACCGGACAGAACATGTATTAAAACACCACCCAAAAATATGTGTGGCATTTTGTATGAGCAAACCTTAAAGGGATACTTCAGAGACTTTATTTACAAATACATTGCTAAGTTATATTACTTTGTCATTCTATTCAGTGGCAGCAGAAAGGGCTGACATGAGCCCCTCTGCTGCCACCAATGTTTGTGTTGGGAATTACAAAGTAATATAATAATAAATATATCCTAAATATTTAATATATATAATATTAAAGCAATACATGAGAAAAAAAAAAATCTGAAGTCTCTGGAGTACCCCTTTAAGAAAGTTATTATGCCAAGATAGATAGAAGGAGTGGTGGTTGAAAAGACAACACATTTTCTGCATATAGTTCTTGTTATATACAGCATCTTCAGTCTGCATGATTTATAATTCTCCTTGTCTGTGCCACAATGAGCCCAACAAACTATTTCCTTTGGGATTTAGCTTCCTTTCCTAATCAGCAATATAATGCAGTCATTAAGAGATGGGATGTTGACAGTCGTCTGTATCCGCTTCTATTTCTGTAGATCTATGAATATGCTTATTCTGTTGGTTCTATAAAGATTATTGCCTTCTCATCACAGTCAAGATTATCACAGTCACAGTTAAACACACCTATAAACTAGGTACATTATAGGTTCACACGGTAAAATAAAAGCCAAATACCATCGTAATTGTGGGTGAAAATAAAACGATAAATAAAACCGATAAAAAACGGCTGTATTTTGCAAGAATAGGCAGAAAATGATGAGCAAGTACTGTATTTTCCCATGTATAAGACTACTTTTTAACCCAAGATAAGTCAGGGGTCGTCTTATACCCCAGGTCTCGTTTTATAATGTCGATGCTGAAAACTTTGGAACCAGACTGGAGAATCTGCAAGCTTGCTCTGCCCTTTATACAGTCACTGCGTATGGTGGGGATGAGGAAGTTTTTGAGCTCCTCGCACCATGTGCGACCACCATATGAAGGGCAATATAAGCTGCAGGCGTCCAGGGTATAGAAGAAAAAAGATACGGTGTAGTGACACTGTGCCGAGAAAAACACACCTCTTTCACTCATCTGGCCGCCCTTGTATCCTACCGGTATTACTGTACCTACTTCTCTGCCTCTCAGATCTCGCTTCTGTTTGATGTTTTTTATAAATTTTTATTGGGTGTGCATTGGAAGAGGGGTAGTCTTATACAGCGAGTATGTCCCAAACTCTATATTTTAACTTGGAAAAGTTGGGGGTCGTCTTATACGCCCAGTCATCTTATACGCCGGAAAATATGGTACATTATTTGAAAGGTCGTAACCAATTACAGCTGTTATTCTACACTGTGAGCACTGCCGCCTGATTTCTTATTGACTTTAATAGAGGACATTATTACATTGAAAATACGGCTGTATTTTTCCCTTTATTTTACATTGTGTAAGCATAGCCTGACTGTGAATACACTTTAGAATGCAAACACAAGCGCAACTGTTTAAGATTGTTGATCATGAGTGAAACTTGCCTGTTGTTGATTATCACTTTACTGTATGTGGGACACTTGTTGTTTTCGAAAAATAATTAATTGTCTATTAATAATGCATAATTATGGCCCTATTAGATGACCCAAGCTGCTGTGCAAACAATCACCAATCTCATAAATTGGTGATCATTAACAGCCTAGAAAACAGCTCTGTATTTGTGTTGGAAAGGCCGCACCAGCAATCACTAGATTCCAACCACTAGTACAGAAGCCTCTGCAAATCTTCCACAATTGGACCTTGGAAATACAAAACTTAGAAAGTTGAGTAGAAATGAATGAACTTACTACAAGTTCGGGTTCGCGAACTCTTGAACTCTCAGCATTTGACTCCCATTGGCTGGAGAAAAGGCATGCAACCCAAGGACTGCCTGGAAAACATGAATACAGCATAGAGTGTATCCATGTTTTCTAGGCAGTTCTCAGGCTGCATCCCCTTACTCCTGCCACCAGGAGTCAAATGCTGAGCATTCAGGAGTTTGCGAACCCAAAATTACTGTAATTTTGTTCATCTTTAGTCTTGAGTCATTGAGAGGTTCAAGGCCATTCTCCCATCAATGACCCCAGCAGAGTTGAATGTTTTATTTAGATCAGGGATAGGGAACCTTTGGCCCTCCAGTTGTTGCAAAACTACAATTTCCATCATGCCTGGGCATCTTTGGCTGTCCAGACATGATGGGAATTGTAGTTTTGAAACAGGTTCCCCATCCCTGATTTAGATCAAGAAACATATTTCCTAATAAATTAATGCTCTTGTCATAAGATCTCCTAAGACGTGGTGTATATAATTAAATTTTAGATTTTTCGGCAATTTCCAAGGCTTACGTAGAAAGGGGTGTGGCTTAGATGGGAAGAGGTGTGGTTTAACAGGAAGAGGCGTGGTTTGTGTAACATATTAATGTGTATATATAGTCAATCATTAGTTGGTATAAAAAGTCAGAGACCCAATTCATGAAGCACTGTGATAGACTAGATTGTAGCCTAAGATTGTGCGGCGGTCAAACTTTACACTTTCTAAATCTGTCCCAAGGTGATTTTTTATAATTGTCAGAGTTGTCTTCAGGGATGTTGGTCAAAAATTTCAGGAACTAAGAGTATGTGCCTATTAAAGTGCTTCATGTATAGTATTTTTAAACTAATCCTCCCATGGCTTAACAAGAAGCTGTCACTAATAGACCATGTGAACTCGGCTAAAGGTTTCTGCATGTTTTATTGCATGTCTAGTTGACATTTCATCCTCACACAGACTTGGCCTTAGTATTGTAGCTGAGAGAGTATCTTTTAGAGGGTTCATGTAAAAAAAAAATATGATATGGGATTTTAAAAGCATATTCTACTTGGCGTATTATGTCATAGTACACACATTATTAACAAGGGTACTGTTTCTTTAATTTTCAGTTTTACATACAGATATGTGTAGTGAAGCATCCATATAAAATTCACCCTGGTGTTGTCTTTGTAGCCTTAGGGTGCCTTTACACAGACAGATTTATCTGACAGGTTTTTGAAGCCAAAGCCAGGAACAGACTATAAACAGAGAACAGATCATAAAGGAAAGAACAGATTTCACCTCTTTTCAAGTCCATTTCTGGCTTTAGCTTCAAAAAACTGTCAGATAAATCTGTGTAAAGTAACCGTTAAGGCCCTATTACACGGGCCAATTGGGAGGTGCAAGCGAGTGCTGACCTGTCTGATCATCCGCCGCTTGCTCCTTCTTCACCGCTCGCTGCCAACACGTGCAAGCGGGTAAGAAAAATGCGGGGGAGGGGGGGTGGAGATAGAAACTGCAGGAGGGGCCCATAGGAGATAGCGGTGGCCTGCTACTTATTATGTGGAGCGACGGCCAGCAGACTGTCGTTATCATAATTTTTTTTCAACATGTTGAAAGACAAGGATCAGCTGACATCGGGCATGTCGGCTATTTGTTGCCTTTTAACACCAGCTATATTACCAATCGATTATCACCTGTAACGGCTGATAATCAGCCA
This sequence comes from Dendropsophus ebraccatus, assembly GCF_027789765.1. NCBI lineage: Eukaryota > Metazoa > Chordata > Amphibia > Anura > Hylidae > Dendropsophus > Dendropsophus ebraccatus. Next base: position 183,337,030 of record NC_091455.1, on the reverse strand, counting down.
AATACGGCCGATCATTCCTTGGTGTAGTAGGGCCTTTAGACTGTGGTTTATGTTAAAGGTAATCTAAAGAAGCACTGTTCACATAGGCCGAGATTTATTGATATGCCTGAAACCAAAGCAGTCTGGTTTTCCCCATAGAAACCAATCAAAGTTGAGGTTTAATTTCACCAGGGTGTGTTAATGTGCAATGCATTTAGAAAGTCTTCCAACCCTCTAAAGGGAATCTGTCAGCCGGAAGATTGGGCCGGAACCACCCTACCCTGTAATAGAGTGCCGATTACCTACCCTCTCTTCCCATTGGCGCTCTGGCTTCCTGTTCCGCCACGGAGAAACTGCCACCATTCATCTTTCATTTCTTGGCGGCGGGACAAGCAACCGGAGCATCACTGGGAAAAGAGAGTAGGGTAGGTCTGGCCCCGGTCTCCCGGTTGACAGGTTCCCTTTAACTTTTTTTATTTTGTTCAGTTGCTGCCTTGTGCTTAAATATAAAGTTTTGTGCAAAATTAAGATCCCCCCCCCCCCATCAATCTGCCCTCAGGCCGTGTTCACACATGGCATTTTGTTGCGTCTTTGCTGCATTTTGCTGCAATTTTGTGATCATTCAAAGCATAAATCTCCAATCCTTGCAAATGTGCGCCTGATCGTTTTAGGAGCCACCCATGGACTCCCTTGTTTAAAAAAAAAAGTGGGATACCTCTGCATTGCAAATGGGGGAGATTTATCAAACATGGTGTAAAGTGAAACTGGCTCAGTTGCCCCTAGCAACCAATCAGATTCCACCTTTCATTTTCCAATGAGTCTGTTAGAAATGAAAAGTGGAATCTGATTGGTTGATAGGGGCAACTGAGCCAGTTTCACTTTACACCATGTTTGATAAATCTCCCCCCATGTTTGATAAATCTCAGAACACACACCTTTGGCATACATCTGGCCCATTATAGCCTATGGATATACTTAGCATATACTGTATGTCGTGATGGTCTTAATTTTGCAATCATCATTACATAATAAATTTCACAGAGATTGGAATATGGGAAATTAGGATATTCTCTACCACATTAGTTTTGTTGATTATTTGTGTATCTTTTCAAGGCAGATATTTGATACCACAACAATAAAGCGTATTTATACAACAATAAGCTGGCAAGTAGCACTCTACTAGGTACAGGTTTATAGAGCAATCCTGTCTGTTATTACCAATCTGAAGAACTAATAATCTAGAGTGAAGGTAGACATGTACAAAGACACTATTTAACCTCAGATTTTGCAACTGGAGGTCAAGAACTGGATGACATGGTTCATTACTCTATTACCCAGGACCAAGGGTAAACAAGAAGGACCACAGCTTTATATTGATGTACCTCAAGGGGCTGTTTAACTACCTCCCCTCAATCCCCTTACACACATGGTCACTCTCAAGAGCAGCATAATCACCCGCTGTAGAACTTAAAGGGGTATTCTAGACAATTTTTTTTTTTAAATCTTTCATAATGTTACATAAGTTTGTAATACAACTTTATTAAATAAATAAATAAATAAATAATAAAACAAACAAACAAACAAAAAATAAAAAAAAATATAAATATACGTGATTTTTTTCAAATAACTGCTGTCACCAGTGGCTGTATTGGGAACTGCAAGGCTTCAGAAGCCCTGGTTCACGAACAGTTAGATATTGCTCAGCGATATTACATGGAGTGATAATCGACTGAATTGGGCCGATTCAGCCGATTATCACTCTGTGTAAAAGAGACAGCGATCAGCCGATTAACCATCATCAGCTGATCATTACTTTAGATCTCTACATGTAATACCGATGCACGGCCGACGGCTGATGATTGAACAGTTAGTACATTACCTGTCCACGCTCGTGGTCTTCACCTGCCTTCTGCTCTTTTCCTAGCACTACACACTGCAGCTTATTTGAGCTGACAGGCTGCTCATTTAATAACTGGCCACGGCCGTCCTAGAAAGTGATTGGCTGAGTGGCCTGTGAGCTCAGAGATTGGTCTGAAGCTACAGCGCGGGACTGGGAAACATGCAGAGTACAGGAGAAGACCTCAAGCGTGGAAGGTAATGTACTAACTGTTTGGGCAAGGTCTGCATGGACATCGCTAATGATGTCTGTGCAGCCCTTGCTAAATGATTATTGGGCCTTGTAATAGGCTCAGTAAACAAAAGCCTTCATCGGCCCATGTAATAGTGCCCTGAGCCTCCCCTAATGTCTAGTGCATATTAAAGTTAGAATAAACATTACAACTGGGGAAGCGGTGTGTGTGAAGAACGACACAACACAGTAAAGCAGAGCGAGCCGGGATAGCTGTCAATAACATGTTTTCACACAGACTGCTTACTCAATTTCTATGCTGATATGCATTACAATATACATAAGGGGAGGCTCAGTATTGCTTGTAATGCTTACAGCAGCATGAGCAATATCTGTGTTAAGACCAGGGCTTCTGAAGCCCTGCAGTTCCCGGCACAGCCACTGATGGCAGCAGAGGGGCTACTTTTTGTATTTTTGTACCCCAGTGAAAAGACTGTTCAGTGTATAGCTCATTCTAATAATCAATGCCCCGATCCCGACTAATCAAAAATTGACATGTCAAACGTTTTTTTTTTAAATGACATTAAAGTTTTGCATTACACCCATCTACTAGGTAGTCATTTATATTACTACAAGAATTTTTGCTAATAATTGTGTCTGTATTGAACAGATGATTTTGTATAGCATGTGGGTCATGTAGTTATAATGTGCCTGTTAGAGCTAAAGAATTACATATTTTTTACTCCAGGGTTGACAGTACAGTCTAGTCAATTCTGTCCAATAGCAAAGACCAGGGTCAAGAGACAGTCAGGCAGACTACGACGCCACTGCCGCCTTTCGTCTTCATTCTAGCATTGATTTCTTAAATGAACTTGAATTTACAGAACTAGATATGCAGCCAATAATCTTATGTCCCTCATACAGACGTTCTTGCTGCCAAGTGTCTCAGCTTTTCCAAACATGACTGTATGTATTCAATGTAATCTCGTCCATTTTCTCGCTGTATGAGATATTTTGGGGTATTATTAGATTGCTGGATTCCAAGTATTCAGTGAGAGTTATAATAAAGAACTACAGGATCTTATCAAGAAAAGACGGCTGTCTATTAGTAACCATTGTCATGATCATTGTTTGTGGCTTTTATTGTTTGTCTCTGTTCCTGTAGAGCAGTGGTAGGGAACCTTGGCTGTCCAGCTGTTGCTAAACTACAACTCCCATCATGCTGGGCAGCCAAAGCTAAAGCTTTGGCTGTGCAGGCATGATGGGAGTTGTAGTTTTGCAACAGCTGGAGAGCCAAGGTTCCATACCCCTGTTGTAGTGGGAACATAGCCTCTTACTGTATCAAAAAGAAAAAATCTATCAAAAGCAAAAAGCCTGAAAATATAATGGACACGCAATGTGGTGGTTGTGGTTGAGGATTCACCGTTGAAAAAGACAAAGATGCCTATTAAGGGTACTAAGGTGGCAGACCACTGGCATCTAGCCATTTAGTGGCAGGGGGTCAGTGGGTAACAAAAGCATCTCATAACCACTAAAATGCTACAGTTGCTAATGATCATGCCATCTAAGGCAGGGATGGGGAACCTTTGGCCCTCCAGCTGCAAAACTACAATTCCCATCATGCTTGGACAGCCAAAGCTTTAGTTTTGTCTGTCCAGGCATGATGGGAAATGTAGTTTTGCAACAGCTGAAGGGCCGAAGGTTCCCCATCCCTAATCTAAGGGGTTAAATGCCCAGGATCATTGCTATCTCCAGTCCTGGCTCTTGCAGTGGGAGTCCACCTGTATGTTACAGCTGGTTCCCTCAGCAGATTTCCCAGGCTCAGCTCCTCAGCCGGCTACTTCCCAGCACTGTACATGTACAAATGTGTGCGAGAAGCCCTTTCCAACTGCACCGTATATATATATATAGCCGAGATAGATTTAGGAAAAGATTATTTAACCCCTCCAGCAATCCCATCCAAGGCATTTTTCAAGCCCCAAGGTAACCAGCTTTCTTTTATATGTGGACCAAACTGCTTTGTCAAGTTAGCACCTAATACAGTTTCTCTCAGGTACAGGGGCGTAGCTACCATAAAGGCAGACCAGGCAACTACTACAGGGCCCCTGGCCCTTTACCTGTGAGTTCTTGTGATAAACGATCACAGTTAAATGCTCCAGCATCTGACTGATGGAGCAAGAAGCCATTGGCTTCATGCCCAGTCAATCTCTAGTGACCACAGGCGTCATTGCACCTTCAGCTACAAGACATACTTACATACTCACCTGGCCAGGTGCAGTCCCTCTGTGTCCCTCATTTTCCCAGCTCTCCAGCACACAGGTAACATCACTCGTCCGCCAGGGAGCTGGGAGAACGAAGGAGCACAGGGGTACTGTGTCGGGCAAAGTAAGAATGAGGGGGGAGGGGAGGCGTACAGGATTCCTGGGGCCCCGTGAATCCCAGCTACACCCTTGCTCAGGTCACTTCCATGTTTGAAGTCTCCCCCAATCCAAGGTTATTTGTCTCTGCCTCTTACAACCTCCAGCCAACTTCCCATTGACTTCTTCCTTGGGGGACAGCATTCTTTACATTGTTACTGCAGCCTCCATTCCCCCAGCCTCTCCTGCTAATGGGTAAGCTAGCACCCTGATGTCCAGCTGTCTACTATCCCCCAACCCTAAACCTTTTACCATCATGTCAAGGTTCCTCTAACTCAAGCTCCTCCAAGCATGGTAACTAGAGATGAGCAAAGCAGATGGAAATTCGTTTCTTGAGCTTCGCAAATTTTCGATCAAACTCATTAAGATTCACCAATCGAATCTTAACAAATTTCATTAAAACAGCTAAAACTATAGTAGCTACAATACTGGGGCCATCACAAAAGGACGAATTTGTTAAAGCATGTTGTTGTAAAAGTGTAAAAAATTGGAAAAATCACAATAAAAAAAATCAAATTTCCACTATTTCTGTCCTCTCTGTCCCTATAACTCTCTGTTAGTCTCTCCCTGCTCTGCTTTAACCGTCTGCTGCCATCCTGCTCTCTCCTCCACACACAGCCGACTGGTCACCTCCGTTGCTGAACCACCTTATATAGAGGGGGAGGGGCTGACATCACAGAGGAGCCTGCAGCTGATTAGACAGGCGCTAGGGACTATGGTTAATCCCTTTCTCCCCCCAGCGACGCTCAAGACAGCATGTGTGTCCGCGATTTTGGGGTTGTTTTTTTTTTGCGAATTTCCTTAAAGAACAAAGCGAATTGATAGCGCAATTTGCAGCAAATCTTGATTCCCCAGGTTCACTTTGCTTATCTCTAATGGTGACCTATGTACTGCACCCATCTTAGGCTCTTCAGGGGACGGTGCCTATTCCCTCTCTTTTAGCCACCACCTCTCTTTCCATCCTAAAAGTCTCCTTTTGAAGAACTGTTTGTATTCCTGCAATTTCTGACCACCATATCTCATCAGGTTTCAGAAACCATGGCCATCAGCAGTTATTGCAAAGCCCTCCAATTCCTGTGCAGCCACTGTAGGTTGGTGCTTCCAATAAATGTCCATCCAATAGCTAGGTGTGCTGGAGTGAGAACTGCTCTTTGCATTGCCTTTCGTCACTGGTTCATAGACGTGAGTTGTCATGATTGAATTTGTGAGGAGAGATCTAACTTAGTTTATATTTACAATGCTTTGTTAAAGGAAACAAAGAAACCACACGTTCTTCCTGAAAAGCACTGCCGACAACAACTAGGGCAATGACGCTAGTCTCTTAGAGGTAGTTCGTAACAATACACTTTTACTTTTATTTTAACTCAATGGCAGAGTAATACGAGACACTGTGGTATCTGTATCTTCGCAGGAGGTTATACTGTTAACGTTAAGGTAAAAATACAAATGGGTTATATGTGCAATAATGGGAGAGAAGTGGTAGAGCTAATAAAATGATTGCTACAACTGTCCTAGGATTGGGAAGGGCTGGCTATAAATGTAGGTGGCTTGCAATATTTTGTGTGGGCTACCACTAAAGCAGTATAGGCTGAGAGTCTGTAAGTAGTTAATATTGATGAATCTGCTAGGGTAATGGGGACAAATCCATGAGTAAGGGGCCCAGGCCCTGAAACATGTTGGGTGTTTGTTTTTATATTTGTCCTCATCCACGATCCAATAAAGTTCAGTTATGGGTAACCTGTATGGGGGTGAGCGGCCATGTGCTCAGGTCATGGGTCGTGGATGTAGTCAGGTTCTGTTTAGGGACTGATGGAGTCATGTGGGACTGGTAGATAGTTGCAGCAGGATTTAGTAGCTTCACAGGTCTGTAAAGTGGCTGGTTACTCAGCCCTGAAACATTACCTAGATTGGGGCCTGGTTCAGTAGGGATTGTGTGGGCCGGGCCTAATAGACAATAGGAGGGATAGTGAAGTGGGATACCTAAGTGTGGAGTCCATAGGAGCAAGCCTTATCTTTCCCTAAAGGTTATAAGAAAGTTCTGGAGGCAGGAGTTAGTGAGGCCTAGTGATGTCAGTAGAGGGTACTACCCTACAGAGCATAACCCTTAAAGCAGGATCTTATCAAGGGTAATCACCTTACAGAGAGCGACAGGTACAGACCTGTGTGTAGTAGCATAAATCAAGTAGCGGCTTTTGTGAAGTGAACTAACTACCGTTATACTCTTGTTAACATTCTATTTTCTGAAGCGTTCCGGTCATAGAGCACCAAGAGTGAATGTAGCCACAAAGTGTTCTCAGTTGAGAACTGTAACCATCAAGACTGTTGTGCAATTCCGAGAGAAGTGTTAGGTATACTTGTTCTGTTTAAATTATATTGATCTGCAGATCTCCGTGGCTCCCATCTGTTGCAAAGAAACATCTTGTAGCATATCCTGACTCCTAGTAACAAAGTATGCTGGGAATTGTGGAGTCCACAAGTTGGAGATCACTATAAGGCTATGTTCACACAACATAAAAAGAAAAAGAAAAGGTAGCCACCTTTTCTATTTAAAAAGACGTCCGTTATTGCCTTAATGTAATTGACTTCAATGCAATGCATTGAAGTCAATGGGATGACGGACGTCCAGTGCACACAATGTGTAAAATGACGTTGTCTGAGCAGATGTCAAAATAATGATCATGTCAATTATTTTTGGAGGTTTTTTTGCAAACAGCGACCATGGTTTTTTAGTTGTTCACACAATTTCCCTTTTTTTTACTGTTTTTACAATTAAATTCAATGGACTTTTCAATTAAAGACACACCCAAAGGGCAATCAGTCCACCTAAACAAGAAATGTACATACAGTCGTCATTGCACTGATGGGCAACCAAATATCGAAATGAAGTCTGTCACTTTGACAGACTTTGAGAGGAAAAAAAGTTGTGAGAACATTAGAGATGACTGAATTGACTGGAAATTCGTTTTGTGAGCCTTATGATTTTTTGTTCAAACTCAAATCAAATCTTAACGAATTTCATTAAAACAGCCAAAACTATAGTAACTACAGTACTGGGAATATTACAGAAGGGCAAATTTGTTAAAACATGTTATTGTAAAAGTCATAAATCGGAAAATCTCAATATAAAAAAAAATGTCAATCAGCCAGTCACTCATCCAATTTCTGCCATTCCTCTTCTCTCTGTCCCTATATCGCTCTGTTAGTCTCTCCCTGCTCTGCTCTAACTGCCTGCTGCCATCCTGCTATCTCCTCCACACACAGCCGACTGGCCACCTCCATTACTGAACCGCCTTAAATAGAAGGGGAGGTGCTGACATCACAGAGCGGCCTGCAGCTGATTGGACGGCGCTAAGGATTATTGTTAATCCCTTTCTCCTGTCCAGTGACTCTCCAGACAGCATGTGTGGCCGCCATTGTTTTTTTTTTGTGTGTGCAAATTTCTTTAATGAATCGTCGGGAATTTGTGTTGTTGACAGCGCGATTCGCAGCAAATCTTGATTCGTAGTGAATAGCCTAGTAAGGGTACATTCACATGCAGTAAATATATTGCAGGAATATAAGCAACTGAAATATCCATTCAGCAGCATGCAGCAGGTACATGGATTTCAGAAAGTCCCATTGAGATGAATGGGAAACTTTTTGAGACTTCTGCAACCATTCCGTCGCATGTGAATATACCCTAATAACTCCTGTTTGCATAGGCCGATTCTCTTATGTTGACTTCAGGCATTTATTCTTAAATGTTCCTCTTAGGTTTAGGTGATAAAAGTTAGTTTATAGGATAGTAGCTCCACCTTGTTCTTCTCTTGTATGGCAACTGTTTACAGATAACAGAACGGAGTGGGGTGAGTGGTGACAGTCTTACCTATAAACTCAGTACAGAAATTACTCTCAACACACTGTAAAACTGGAAGGAAGACTCACGGAGAAGCTGCCTGACTGCATCAGGGTCTCTTCAGAAACCTCAGATTTCGCTATGAAGGTACTATTATACGTCATACACCCAAAGGGCTATGCATGGTGAGAAGCTATGGCCATAGCTCACCCAGACGTCTTGTGGCACCCTCTCGGTAGTAAGAGTTAATCTGACAGGTTGCTGTGTTGATGTAACAGGATCTTACAGTGGCCCTGATACATTTTTGGCCCAGGAATGGGTGGATGGGGCTGCCTGTAATATACAGAGATACCTGAGCCGTCCACTTCCCTCTTACTTTACACTGTGAAGGGAACTAGGAAACACATGCCGCATTGATGCCCATCTGCTGCAAGCACAATAATGCAAGTAGGAGCCCAGGAATACAGTGATATTATTCACTCATTGCTACCCATAGACATTTCCATCTATCGTGAGGATATCTCAGATCTGTAAGTCACAAACATCTTTTTCTTATTGTTATAGGAGTTGCACAGCCTCAGGTTGCTGGTAACTTATGGCATTGCGGTCGGCATAGCATTTTAGTTCTGCATATAGACCTGTAGATGTGCAGTATATTAGGAACTGCAGTTTACTTGTCTTTATACCTTCAGAGGAGCTTTGTGCAGACTGAGTTCCAAGTAGATATTGATTATTTGTTCTTTTTTTTTTTTTTCCTGGACACATGATGATTACGGATTTCATATGGTGAAATTTCACATAGTGTTCCATATAAAGCAACAGCGTCGCTGGATGTAACATGATGCAATGTTAAAAGTCAGTTGCATCAAAGGAGGGTATTGATAAACTCTTATAATATCCTGGTATAAACATGATTATACTGCATAGTAGTTAGAGGGATTACTGCTTTTTCTCCATAATTTCTAGGAAATTAATCAGAATTTCCTCCTTGAGTCACTGTACAGAGCAAAGCAGCAGTGGAAAAGAGGAAATGGAGAAAGGCAATGGGAATTGGCACGTAGATGGAACTCACCAAAACATTTCCACAAAACATAAGACTGACAATCTACAGACATAGTGTAATTTAGTGAATTAATAAATGTAATGATATTAAAATAATGCCCCTGGTGCTTTGCTTATGGCCTTAGTACTCCCTGTTGGTCAGTAGGTAAATATCATGGTAATAGTTTTAGCAAATCTTTTGGGGGGGATTAGGTAAAAGTAATCAAAAGAATTAAATAACACATGTCGAAAGTTTTGAGTATTCAGACCCTGTCTGAACATTGGAGATCAGTGTGAGAAAAGCTGCCCCTGTGGATTGGGAATGTGTTTTAACTTGGAATATCCCTTAAAGATATCCACACATGTGATAGTCGTTGGCCAAACACAGTGTCACTATTCCCCTTGTCAATACATACTGTATGCACCGGTTAAATAGTGTCAGACTGTATACATACATGTGCCTTTTAGGGGAACGGTAACACCCAGTTGTCAATTTATTCATAAATTTTAAGTAGGGCTAACAGGTAAATGATACAACAAAAAGAAAAAAAAATATTTTAATGGTTATACTCACTGCAACAGCAACTGCATGGGAAATAAAGTATTAAACAGTGGACATTCAGATGAATGCTTATACAGTGGTACCTTGGTTTAAGATTAACTTGGTTTAAGAACTCACAGTTTTTCAAAACTGTGACTTGGTTTAAGAGCAAGAGGAAGGGAGACTAGAGGAGGGGCATGGTCTGCATAGCGTGGTCTACAGGATTGTACTCAGGACCCAGGAAGTCTCCCTCACCTTCCAAATCATAGCAGATCCACTTCAGGCTGGGGCTTACATCAGGGGACAGGACTGTGGAGGTAATCTCTCCATAGCTGTAACCCCTCTCTCCCTGGACAGAGAGTGCTGCATGTATGTGCCCACATCTGTCCTGCTCATTCCTTCATGCTCCCTGCAGTCTCTATCAGCCCTTGTGTTTCCCATCCTCTCCATTACTGTACAGTAACTTATAATATCACATATTCTGCTGTTTCTGAATGTTTGTTTCATCTGTTTTACATGTTATTCAGAATAATACATCATTATTTTTTGGGTGTGGAACCAATTGTCTGCATTTCTATGATTTCTTATTCTTCTTACAAGCACGGTCCCAGAACGAATTATGCTTGTAATCCAAGGCACCACTGTACATGTAATATACTGATTAGGAGTATCAAGGAGCTCTCTGCTCTGTTTCAAAGATGGGGTGCTGGATGTCTGTAGTCCCTAATGCAACAAGCTAAGGTGATTTCATGGTGACAGAGGTCCAGTAGGATGTGTAGGTTGATGATCAGGTTCTTTGTTATGGTCTGGTTGGCATTTGCCACCTGACCTCTGGCACTCCTTGGGCAGTTGAAAGGTTGGTTGCACTAAAATCATATTAGTAGTAGTCCCTAGGGGCATGAAAGAGGAATGAAAAGTGGAATCTGATTGGTTGCTAGGGGCAACTGAGCCAGTTTCACTTTACACCATGTTTGATAAATCTCCCCCACAGTCTTTACCAGAGGTTACAGGCAGGCTTTGCTCAGTGTGGAACAGGTTTCCTCTCTGGCCTTTCAGTAACCAACAGGAGCACAACTGCTTGGCTCACAGTTTCCAGTCTTTCTTGAATCTTTCTCTCAGTAGTTCCCGGGAGTGGAATGTACAAACTATTTGTACTTCAGTTCCCAGCTGCGGGGTGCAGATCCTTAAAAAATACATAATGTGAAAGCCAAGGGTGTGCTAGGACTGGCTGAAAGCTGCCGACCTAATCCATAGCTGTGAGTTCCTTGCACAACTTGTCTCTTTACTCTTCTCCCTCCTGCACTCTTAGCTGACTCTGTCTTCCTCCTGGGCAGGGCTAGGATTAGGCTCCACCTTCCTTCTAGAAAGTTTCTACAGTTTTAATGTCTGGATAAACCTTTCACAGCCATAGCTTTGCCTGGATGCACATCTGCAGCATAACAGGATGAAGCAACATCAGGTATAAAGGCACATAAGACACCTAAGCAAAACTTTTATAGTTGACCCATTCGGATAATACTGAGATAACCTCCTTAACTTGCTAAGCAAGGTGCTGAAATACTTGGTCTTGATGTTACAATACATCTGTAATACTGTTTTCTACTCTCATACATTATTTCTTGTAGCATCTCTTTGATGATCTATCCCCGCAGTGATGAATCATGGTCCGTATGTTTGGAATGATCAAGCATATTTTTCGTGCCTGCGATGAATAATCTGTTATTATGACACCCACAGAGATGAGAACCTTTTTATTTCTTTTAACTTATCATAGGATTCGTATAAGAAAAGTACTCGCAAAGTAAGTTTGGAGGTTTCTGAAGGTCACACTATTTCGGCTGTACTTTTATTAACATAAGTGGCTCTATCCTTGATGACAACTTACTTTCATCTGGCCCTGAAATGTGGTTCTCTGCAAACCATGGAGAAACACAAAAGCCTTGATTCCTAAGGTTCTTTAGAACGTACAGTACACGTAGACAATGCTTGTTTTTCACTGGTACCTTCGTCCTTGTTTTGATCATTGTGAGATCTGTTTATACTGAATGGCACTAACCAAAACAAATGAAACATCCATTGACTCAATGACCTGAGCTAAACCTCTGCCCTTATATCATTGTTTGCACACACGGCTGGTTATATGTGTATTATTACATTGTGGATAGTCATAATAGACATAAATTGATTTGTTTTTCAGTAGAATATTTTGACACTTTTAGACTTTGTTACATCACTCCGAAATGTCCCCAGACGTTACTGTGCATTGTTGTCTGCAGGTCCTGTTGTTTTCAGTGGGATCTGCTGACAAGTCATTGTCCCCTTGGATCTCATTTGTTCTTAGAAAGAAAAATAATACTGGGCATTATAAAAATGATGCATGCCTCCTCATTCCTCCACCCCTGCCTGCCCTGCATAGTTATGTACAAGCTTTGGTTTGCAGCCAAAGGAGGAGGAGGAGGCATGCATGCTGCAGCTCAGCTAAGCCTGTAAAACATTTGAGCTTAGAATGAAAGCATGATTTTATAACTTTGCAAACAGACAACAGTTAACAGTTAGAGACAGGTATCATTTGTTTTATTTCTGTATCAGCTTTCTGCCCATGTTTGATCCATGTCATGGTATTGAGCTCACAGATTGCCTTTAAACTTAAAGAGTCACTGTCGTTTCATTTTTTTGTAGATCTCAATAGTCCAGGCGATTTTAAGAAACTATGTAATTGGGTTTATTATGGAAAATATGCCATTATCTGCATTCAAAAAGACTTTCCCCAGATCCCCCCTCCCTCCTCTCTCTCTCATTCACTGCTCATTATCAGAAAATCTCGACTGTTTTACATCAGTCGAGTCCTGTTTGTTCTATGGAGGGGGGAGGAGGGAGGAGGGAGATTAGTCGGCAGCAGAGAGCAAAGAACAAAGGATTACACAGCGAGAGCTGTGTGAAAGCTGCTATACAGAGGTCAGAGAGATCAGTGCTGACCTCAGAGGAGATAGCCTGGTGATGTAGCTGTAAATTAACTCTTTGTTGTCCTGTTTTGGTGCCTCATCTCCCTCCCCTCTCCATAGAGAACAATGAAGAAAGGGGGGACAGCTTCAAACTGATTTTTCATAATAAAAATGCATATCTCGGCTAATAAACCCAATTACAAAGTTTCTTAAAATCCCCAGTACTATTGATTTCTGCAAAAAAAATAAAAAAATAAAATAAATGACAGTGACACTTTAAAGGAAAACTAACAGCAGCTTTGTACAGAGGAACCTGCTGTTATGTATCTGTAGCATCTGAAGATCAGCTAATTCCAGTCTTCTTATTTCCCTCTGTGGCGCCATTTTGGAGTATTAAGCCCCTAGAGAAATATGGAAATTAGGTTATTTGGTGCACTAGGGGGTGTTCCCCCTACCCTTCAGTGCTTTGTCCCATCTGCCCGCAGGCTTGCACATCCCCTCCTACTTATTCATATTCATCTATGCATGAGTAGTCACGTCTCCCTCCTTGGACCAGACCTGTACAGGTACTGTTACTGTGCAAGCATGAGATTGTCCAAGGAGAGAGACATGGCTTCTTATGCATAGATGAATATGAATAGGCAGGAGGGAACGTGCAAGCTAGTAGGTAGCCAAGATGCTGAGGTGTCGGGGGAATGCCCCCAGTGGACCAAACAGACTAATTTACATATTTTCTTAGGATCACAAATAATCCAGAACAGTACCACAGAGGAAAATAAGATGACTGACACAGGACTCAGCAGATCTTACGCTAGAGGTACATAACAGCAGATTCTTAGTTTCCCTTTGAAGAGGTACTCCAGAGATTTGTAATTTACTTCTATTTAAAAATCTCCAGTCTTCCAGTACTTATCAGCTGCTCTATGTCCTGTAAGAAGTGGTGTATTCTTTCTAGTCTGACATAGTGCTCTCTGCTGCCAGACAGGAGCAAATACTCATAGAAAACCTCTCCTGCTCTCCAGACTGGAAAGTATACACCGCTTCCTGCAGGACATGCAGCAGCTGATAAGTACTGGAACACTGGAGATTTTTTAAATAGAAGTAAATTACAAATCTCTGGCATTTTCTGGCACCAGTTGATTTAAAAGAAGACATTTTTCGCTGGAGTACCCCCTTTGCATCAGAATTGTTCCAAATGTTTGTACATTCTACAAAGTCTAGGTGCAAACACCTTAGCAAATTCCAACCCAGTGCGAGAGGAGATCCACATCCAAAGCAATATAATAAACCATAGCGTATATTTACTGAGACTTATGTATGATTTATGGTTGCGTATATAAAGTATATATAATATAACATATCAGAGTCCTCTCCTATTCTTCAAGCAGAAAGCCATCTCCACCACTGTATTTATAGTGGATTATTTCGCTGCTCACATAAGAACAACAAGAGATAAAATCTGAAGCCATAACAGACACAGGCTGTAAATGTAGACGTTTTAATATGAATTTCTGCTGGTTCCTCGTGTAGTGTTTCTTTTTGTAAAAGGAGTACTTTGCTGAAGGCCACAGACAACAAACATGTTTTATCGGAAAATTCCTGTTGTATGTTTTCGTGCTGTGTGCCGCCGCCGCGGTGTTTGTGCGTAAAAACAGAAAACAATGTGGGCAACAACAAACATATTAGTGAGAGTTGATCCACAAATATTCTAGTGAGAGTTGTTGAACTCAGGTAAGAGGTCAGCCCGCACGTTCTCATGTTATTTTCCTATTTCTTTCTTGTTCCTTATCACAGGGGATGTTTTTTTTTACTCTCCTTCCTGCAAAAATATATTCCTTTCATATCTAAAATCAGAGCTATGTTTTGTTAAGGGGTAGCCATATACCTTAGATAGCTGAGTGTGCATGTGTATTTCAATAGGAAAATAAAAATAAAGGGCATCTTGTATTGTTCTGTGCTTTCTGGGAACAAAGCCTCAAGCAAGCTGAACTATATCATGTGCAGTGTCCCACTGGGATCACTGCAGGACATGTGGTTGGGTGTCATCTAACCAATGACTTGTTACAGATGTATCTGTATTATTGATTGTTTGTTACCTCTTTGCATTGTTTAAGTTTTAGATTGTTCTAACTGTAAGTAACACATACATGCTGCTAGGAACCTTGCACATGAGGGAAAGAAGCTCGCTCTGGTCCAGCCTCTCTACTGAGCAGAAGGAAGTCCAGGAGGGAGTTAGCCTCTTTAGTGAGAGGAAGAGTAGAGCAGTACAAAAATATATATGGAGGAAATAAAGGGTTTCTCACCGCAATATAGATTCAGTCGGTCCGACAGGAACCTTCACGCTGCGGAGATCCGAAGCAAAAAATACTCACAATGCCTTAATGACATTTATTTCTTTAATTTCTTCTTAGTTGCATACTAAAGCTCACAGCTGATGTATTCATCAGACACAGACGGCCAGGTACATCCTCACCGCGGACGTTTCGGAGGAAACAAACTCCTCCTTCCTCATGCGCCCCCTTTATTTCCTCCATACATATTTTTGTACTGCATATTTGAAGATACGGGACTAGTGGAGTCCGGTGGTGGGGAGGCAGCTCTAAGTGTTGATTAGTGCGGATTATTATCATTTGGTAGGAGGAGTAGAGCAGCCTCTTTGCTGAGAGGTCATTAAGGACAGCTTGGGACAATGCCAGCTCCTGCTCTGGGAGTCGGGTCGTGACATCACCATGTTATCCAGGAAGTGAAGCCTTGATGCAGTAGTAAGTGCAGGGAAAAAAGCACTTTATA
The DNA here is from genome assembly GCF_027789765.1 of Dendropsophus ebraccatus. Taxonomy (NCBI): domain Eukaryota; kingdom Metazoa; phylum Chordata; class Amphibia; order Anura; family Hylidae; genus Dendropsophus; species Dendropsophus ebraccatus. Next base: position 183,321,417 of record NC_091455.1, on the reverse strand, counting down.
TGCATTTCCCATAATAAGTGTATATTGGTGATTTGTATAACTTTTGGGGGCAATTAAATACATGAATGAAAATTTTTGCCGGACTTCTCCTTTACGCCAGCTTGGGGTTAACACTGGTCCTCCTAACATTTACATCCAAGGGGAACAGCTTTGTACCTTCTTCTGATTTGTCAGGGGACTGAAGAGAACTAAGGATTTTTTTTTAGATTCACACCCCATTGATGAGAATTATAGTACCGGGGAGACAAGTGGAGGTGTTTTTCCATCTCTGAGAGCTACCATGATACAGTGACCACCTGCTTAAGGGGAAAGTCATAGGACTAGCAATAAGAAGGGTTAAAGTAAAGATGATCATCCCTTAGGTATTCTGTAGACCCTAACTCCATGGGTTACTTTACGTCAGTGAAAATCCTGCCTAACCGTGTTTAAGAACTGCACCTTCTTTGTGAAACAACTTGCTGACCTTCAGTAAAGGAAATGTGCTTATGTTAAAAAGTTTCCATAAAGGGCAGCTTGAAATACCATCAGCCATTTACAAGGTGTTCATTAACATAAGCAACACAATTTCCAGTGTAACCCTCTTTTACTGTGGCAGCCTACAAAGTGTGAGGAGTCCCTGTGGAGGCCCTAAAGGCATAGGCATTGCTCTCACCTAGCCAGAATCCTGCTCCACACTGATGAGGGGCAACACCCCGAAACAGCTTTATGTGGATGGATACCTGGCCTTGGTTTTTTTCCCTTGTCATTACATTGACATATAGGGAAACTTAATATGGTGGTTTTGATGGTCTCCTTACAGGATCCACCCCTCGGCTGGGTCTTTCCCGGAGGGTTATCTGACTAGTTCTGTGTTTCGAGACTCTTTGATGAGGCTCCACAGGCTCTTTTTTTTGCATATTCATATTTCCCAGAGGGCAATGCACTTAGGATTTTACTGCATTGAGCGCTTTCACTAGCAGCTGGCAGTCTTGTTGTTTGGCTGGTCTCCCTGAGATCAGCTATCTGTTTCTTTTATGGCTCTAGTAGGCATTGCTGCCACCCAGCCAGAATCCTGCTCCACACTGATGAGGGGCAACACCCCGAAACAGCAGTATGTGGATGGATACCTGGCCTTGGTTTTTCCCTTGTCATTACATTGACTTATAGGGCCACTTAATATGGTGGTTTTAGTGGTTTCCTTACAGGAGCCACCCCTTGGCTGTGTCCTTACCAGAGGAATATCTGGCTAGTCCTGTGTTTTGAGACTCTTTGATGAGTCTCCACAGGCTCTTCTTTTGCATATTCATATTTCCCAGGGGGCAATGCACTTAGGATTTTACTGCATTGAGCGCTTTCACTAGCAGCTGGCAGTGTTGTTGTTTGGCTGGTCTCCCTGAGATCACCGATCTGTTTCTTCTAAAGCCATAGTGACCTGTGAGGTGTAAACGGTGACCAACCTAAGGGCTTCAAGCTTTAGCCACCCCACCGGCCTTCTTCATTGTTCCATCTGATGAACATGTCTTAATCAGTGATAAGAGGAAGAAACGAGCAGCCCCCATAAACATTATAAATATAATTTATAAATAGAATTATGACTTAGACGTATGTATACCTTTACTCTTAAAGTATTTGTCAGACATGAGAATTTTAATCTTAAAGGCCAGGTGAAAAATATAAAATAAACTTTACAAACCTTCCCGATGTGATTCTGATGTTCACTGGGTGCTGCTAGTCTCTACTTTTTTTCATCTTGACACAGGAAATGCTCACTCAGCCAATCACTGGTTGAGTTGGATCTCTGCTATGGCCAGTGATTGGCTGAGCAGTTATCTGCATGCATTTCCTGTGTGTCAAGATTGGATCCAGGAAGTGGAGATTGTTGGAGACTCAGTGAGTGGTGAGAGACTGGGCAGGTAAGTAACACTTACTGCCCTTTTTTAAAATAGAATGATCCCACCAACAACCCCTCATCAAGAATACCTCTTGCCTATTAAGAAAATGAGGACTGTAGAATGTTCAGCCATTTCATCTGTTGGGAAACAATTGGAAACAATAGAATTTGTCAGGTTCATCCAATCTGTCCTTTCCATGACATGAACTGTTGAGGGATTGTTAGTGTTCATAGACATAGGATCGCCTGCAGATTGTGCCCAAATCAAATGGATTTACTGTCAAAGTAATAATGTCTGTTGGCAGGTTTATGTTTGGTCTATACAGGAAAATATCCACTGCAATCCAAATAGACATGTGAGGTCATAGCAATTGTTATTTTTAATTGTTATCAACATGGTCAGGACTGCACGTTCCATTGTGAACATAAAACATAGTCCGGGCAGATAGGGGTTATTTCTATGATGGTTTGTGCAATCTGTAATGAGAAGCCTGCATTATGGGAATTATATGGATTTATTTCTGCTTAAATGGGAAATTTTTCCGTAAGAACTGGTTCCATTCCTTACTGCTATGCCATGACATAGTGCTGGTGACAAGACACCATGTAAGCAGAAATGCAAGTTGTTAGTGCTACTGGAAAAGTAATATCAGGGGAAGCAGGACACAGAAGAAGCAGGATTTATGTGTCAATTATGCTCTATGCTTCTCTCACCAAGCTCACAGATAAGCACTCCAGCGTTTTATGTGTCCAGACAGTCTCCAAACTGCAGGAGCTGGCTCTGTTCTCTTCCTGCTCACTCATCCCCCTCAACCCCTCCATAGGTTATAATGGACTCAGCAAACTCGTCTTCACTTTGCTCCTCTGCAATGAAGACGACTTTGCCTGATAATGATTAGAATTAGATTAGAAGTAGGGATGGTCCGAACCGAGTTCGTACGAACCCGAACCCTCTGTGATGATTCCCGCTGTCTGCCCGCTCCGTGCAGCGGGTGGATCCAGCGGGAGGACCGCCTAGAAAACTGGGATACAGCCATAGCCATAGGCTGTATCCCAGTTTTCCAGGCGGTCCTCCCGCTGTATCCACCCACTCCACGGAGCGGGCAGACAGCGGGAATCTGATGCCAAGCGTTCGGGTTCATACAAACCCGAACCTCGGAGAGTTCGGACCATCCCTAATTAGAAGTAAGGGGGGTGGGGGAGGGCTGGGAAACAGCTTTTTGAGTACAGAAAGATGCTTTTTTTGCCTAATAAAACCCATTACAAAGTTTCTTAAAATAGCTTGTACTATTGATTTCTGCAAAAAAACTTAAAAAAATAAATGACAGTTACACTTTAACTTCTAGTAACAATAAATATTACCTGGTGGACAGTCTCAGCTTGCAGATACACATCCTAGGTTTTCTCAAGATCTCTTCCTGCGCATAGCAGTAGCTAAGCTCCACCCACTTCCTGTATTTTGTCCTGGTCTCTCTGTTACTAGGGACAGAAATCTACTAGGGACAGGGATCTACTAGGGACAGTAAATTAAGTGTTTTGTGATCATTTAAGGTACAGTGTCACTCTAGTCTATGGGTTTTCTCTGGTATTGCACTGATTAGCTCTGATTAGCTCTGATCACTTGAATGGTGCTATGTTGCAATACCAGACACAGCCAATGGACAGGAGAGGCACTATTTCTGACAAAAGGCAGTTATGTTTGTCTAACTTTAACCTTATAACTAAGAACCAGCAGTTGTTAGGATCATTAGTTTTTTTATGGAATATTCATCATATTGAATTTATATTCATAATGCAGAATTAATAGTTATACCATATTAACAGCAATATAACAAGTATACATACAATTTATGTAAAGAGTTAATAGATTGGCTCCAAGGCAGTTTGCCCTTCCAATAACACAAAAACACTTTATTTGTGCCAGGTGACAGTATGGAAGAAATCCAGGACATTAAGGCCGGTGTTTGCTGCTAACAGAACAAAGTTCAGGAATTTGGTGGAAGCAGAACTGCATCTTAATAGCACCATTGATATAACAAACCCCTCCCTAGATACTACACACATGTCCTGCTTGTTATTGTCACTTGTTTGTGAGGTTAGTGTCTGGCTCATTTTAAAATCTATTTAAAGGTGTTATCCCTCAAAATGGAAAAAAAAGGAGTAATATGTACCATCAGTGTTGGACTGTCCCTCCAGAGGACCGGCGGATCCTCCAGAGGGCCCCCAGCTTTAGAACCTGCACTAACACTGATTTACATGCCGTTTCTCACTGGTTCTTCATTGGTGGCCCCCAGGATCATTTCCTCTGGTGGGCCCCAGATACCCCGGTCCGACACTGTGCACCATTATTCTTTTACTATTCATGTGAAAATAGACGCTGCCTAGTGTAATTTTCACCTGTTTTAGCCTATCTGGTTATTGCGAGAGCATAGGTGACCATGACGTAGCTGTATTTCTCAGGAGTGCATTGCAGCCTAGCACTTAGTAACGCATGGATCACTTCTTTAACCCTTTAAAGACAGAGCCAATTTCGATTTTTGCACTTCCATTTTTTTTCCTCCTTGTGCTTAAAAGGCCATAGCATTTGCATTTTTTCACCTAGAACCTCACATGAGCCATTATTTTTTGCGCCGCTAATTGTAATTTGCAATGACAGGCTGATTTTTTTCATAAAGTACACTGCGAAACCAGGAAAAAAAATAAATGTGTGCTGAAATTGAAAAAAAATGCATTTTGTTTATTTTATTTTTTTGTTTGTTTTTACGCCGTTCGCCCTGGGGTAAAACTGTCTTGTTATATATGTTCCTCATGTCGTTCCGATTACAATGATATGTAACATGTATAACTTTTTTTTATTTGATGGCTTGTAAAAAATTCAAACCATTGTTACCAAATATATGTTCCTTAAAATCGCTCCATTCCCAGGCTTATAGCGCTTTTATCCTTTGGTCTATGGGGCTGTGTGAGGTGTTATTTTTTGCGCCATGATGTGTACTTTCTATCGGTACCTTATGAGACTTTTTGATCGCTTTTTATTACAATTTTTTTTTTGTTTGATGCAACCAAAAATGCGCAATTTTCCACTTTGGGATTTTTTTACGCTTATGCTGTTTATCGTGCGAGATCAGAATTGTGATAAATTAGTAGTTCGGGCGATTACGCACGCTACGATACCAAACATGTTTATTTATTTATTTATTTTTATTTATAACATGGGAAAAAGGGGGTGATTCAAACTTTTATTAGGGGAGGTTTTTTTTTTTTTTTTTTACACATATACTAAAAGCCCCCCTGGGGCTATTCTCCCTGGGGGACTTCTAGTATAAGCACACTGATCTCTCATTGAGATCTATGCAGTATATTTATACTGCATAGATCAATGAGATAAGCACTGGATTGCTTCCGGCTGCTGAACTCCCTGAGGCGGCCGCAGGGTGTAAATACATGCCCGCGGTCGTTAAGAGGTTAAAATATCACTGTCGTTTTTTTGTTGTTTTTTTTTGCAGAAATCAATAGTACAGGCGATTTTAAGAAACTTTGTAATTGGGTTTATTAGGCAAATATGCCATTATCTGCATTCAAAAAGACTTTCCCCAGGTCCCCCCCCCCCTCCTTTCTCTCCTTCACTGCTCATTATCAGGAAATCTCAACTCTTTTACATCAGTCGGGCCCTGTCTGTTCTATGGAGAGGGGAGGGAGGAGAAGGGAGATTAGTCGCCAGCAGAGAACAAAGGATTACACAGCAGGACCTGTGTGAAAGCCACTATTCAGAGGTCAGACTTGCTGACTTCAGAGGAGATAGCCCGGTGATGTAGCTGTAACTTAACTCTTTGTTGTCCTGTTTTGGTGCCTCATCTCCCTCAACCCCTCCCCTCTCCATAAGAGAACCATGAAGAAGGGGGGAGAGCTTCAAACTGTTTTTTCATAATAAAAATGCATTTTTCAGCTAATAAACCCAATTACAAAGTTTCTTAAAATCGCCTGTACTATTGATTTCTGGAAATAAAATTTAAACGACAGTGACACTTTAAGCTCCTTTCACTGGCCTGTATAGAAAGTAGTTCCTCACACACAGCTTCGCAGATCTCACCTATATATAGTGGGATCTATTTTCCCTGAATTTTCTTTTCATACATGCTGTTGAAATACACACAGTATATTTCATGGTATAACCCCCTTTAAACATACTATATCTCAGAGACCCTTACCAGTACTTTGCTAAGTTAAAAAGGAAAATCTGACTAAAATTAATCTTTCGGCAAGTTAAAGGAACATGTCAGGGAATGGCAACAGCGGATTCCTTTAGTAGAGAACTCTCCCTGACCTTTCACCCACAAGGAAACCTGTCACTAACATCAAGCTCCTCTATTTTAGGTCAACATAATTTTGTAACATAGAAGTGCAGCATAGACAGTAAGGTCTTTAAAGAAAAAAAAAACCACGTATTCATCCCATTCATCCTTAGAGATGAGCGAGTCTTGTGCATGCTCGGTTTGTCCAAACCCAAAATCTCTGCATTTGATTACTGGTGGCTGAAGAAGTTGGATACAGCCCTAAGGCTCCCTGGAAAATATGGATACAGCCATAGGCTATAGGCTGCATCAGTGTTTTCCCTGACTCCCTAGGGCTGCATCCAACTTCTTCAGCCACCACTAATCAAATGCAGGGAGTTTGGGTTTGGACAAACCGAGCATGCACAAGACTCGCTCATCTCTAATTCTTATCCTTATGCATTATACAGTGTGTTGGGCTAAAGGCGATGTGTCAGTGGGTTACTCCTCTTAGTCCTGTACTACTCTTTGTTACCACATATTTTCTTCAAACATATAGTACTGTATTGTAGTGATTAAATTGTACATTTTTGATTGAAACATAGAAATACAGAACTTACTCATTGGTTAATGCTGGAACCAATTAAACACATTTCCATTACTATTTGCTGCTGAGGACTTAAAGGAGAAGTCTGGGCAAATCGACTTGTGGAGGGGGAGGATATCATTTCTCTAGTGCTGGTGGCTGCATACCGCCGTTCTGGTCCCCGGACGCTTTGTGGTCTAACTGTGGACTCGGGTTGTGATGTGCGCGCTCCGCTAAGACAGTCAGCGGTCATAGTGGCGTCCCATCTCGGCTGCTAACTGGCTGAGCGGACCTCACATGTCATGACCCGGGTCCGGCTCAGAGCAGGAAGCAGCTGGGAACGAGAGCGGCGGTACGCGGCCACCAGCGCTGGAGTGGGGAAGGAAAGAACTCGTTATTTCTTTTAGCATCCCCCCTGCACTTGTTAAAAAAATTGATTTGCTCAGACCTCTCCTTTAACCAGCCTACCAGAATTTAATGTGGTTGAGTACACAAATACCCGTGTAACTATCCTTTTCTAAATATCTGCATTTTACCCCTTGGATCAGGAACGGAGAAACTTCAGCCCTCCGTTTGTTGTGCAGCTACAATTCCCATCATGCCTGAACAGCCAAAGCTTTAGCTGTGTCTGTCCGGGCATGATGGGAGTTGTAGTTTTGCAACAACTGGTGGTCTTCAGGTTCCCCATCCCTGCCTTAGATCAATTCCACTCAACTATACAGTCCAATAGAATAAGTGCATATTACCGGGGTATGTAACTTAAAGTGTCACGTTGTTTGATTTTTTTTTTGCAGAAATCAATAGTCCAGGCGATTTTAAGAAACTTTGTAATTGGATTTATTAGCCAAAAAAAATGCATTTTTATCATGAAAAAGCAGTTTGAAGCTCTCCCCCCTGTCTTCATGGTTTTCTTATGGGGTTGAGGGAGATGAGGCACCAAAACAGGACAACAAAGAGTTAATTTACAGCTACATCACTGGGCTATCTCCTCTGAAGTCAGCACTGACCTCTCTGAACTCTGAATAGCGGCTTTCACACAGCTCCCACTGTGTAATCCTTTGTTCTCTGCTCTCTGCTGCTGACTAATCTCCCCCTCCCCTCTTCATAGAACAGACAGGGTTCGACTGATGTAAACAAGTCGAGATTTCCTGATAATGAGCAGTGAATGAGAGAGAGAAGGAAGGAGGGGGGGGGACTGGGTAAAGTCTTTTTGAAAGCAGATAATAAACCCAATTACAAATTTTCCTAAAATCGCCTGTACTATGGATTTCTGCAAAAAAAATAAATAAATAAAACGACAGTGACACTTTATGAATGGTTGAGGGGTCCAACTTTATGGGGCCAACCTAGAAAGTGACATCATTTGATGTAATTTAGAGCATAAGGGGGCCATCATACAGGAAAATAACTGCAATCTTCATTGCACCGCTCTATTGCTGCACATGGCACATGGCATGTGTTAATCCTGAATAAACCTTTAATTCTAATTCTTGTATCTGTGCAATGTATAGTTGTATATATAGCAATTATAAGCCTAGGTCAAAAAAAAGTTGACAACCTAAACTGTTCCTGCAAGTCAAAACCTGTAGGAATTAAGATGCATCCTAAGGACCAAATTCTTCACATTATATTTTAGAAGAACTGAGGGAAGTGAGGCCGTGTTATTTTTATCTTAATCACATAAATCATGTTCCCACATGATACAAAAATATGAAAGAAGCTGTGACGGAGGACTATGTGATGCTGTAAACACAAGTATAAAAATCTTGCAACACGAGTTTACCCGGGATCGCGAATCTTACGTATTTCTGCTTTGTCTTCTGACCAACAATATGTTTATGGAATAATATCATACATCGGTTGTTGTGCCTGGTGGAATAGTACTCAGCGCGTCTTCATAATATTCTGTAACTTTCTGGCGAGGTGACTCAGCTATATTAGTAGATAAAAATAGGACATTCTTCCGTGGTCAACATTTGTATTGGTAGAAATAGTAATAAGTAGTAGAATATACACATGATTCTTTCTTAAAGAGATAGTCCAGTCTTAAAAGGGTACTCTGGTGGGGAAAAAAAATTAAAATCAACTGGTGTCAGAAAGTTATATAGATTTGTAAATTACTTCTATTAAAAAATCTTAATCCTTAAAGGGATTATCCAGTATTAGAAAAAACATGTCCATTTTCTTCCAGAGACAGCTCTTGTCTCCAGATTGGGTGGAATTCTGCAACTCAATTCCATTGAAGTAAATAGAGCTTTATTGCAAACTGCATCTGACCTGGAAACAAGAGTGGTGCTGTCTCCGGAAGAAAGTGACCATGTTTTCTAATGCTGGATAACCCCTATAAAGTACTTATCAGGTATGCCCTGCAGGAAGTGGTGTATTCTTTCCAGTGTGACACAGTCCTCTCTGCTGCCACCTCTGTCCATGACCGGAACTATTAAGAACAGTGGCAAATCCCCATAGAAAATGTCTTCTGCTCTGGACAGACAGTTCCTGACATGGACAGAGGTGGCAGCAGAGAGCACTATGTCAGACTAGAAAAAAAAAACACCACTTCCTGTGGGACATACAGCAGCTGATAAGTACTGGAAGACATGATATTTTTAATAGAAGTAATTTACAAATCTGCATAACTTTCTGACACCAGTTGATCTGAAAACAATGGGTATATTCTTTGTACATCTTCAATGGATTATTTCTAGTATATACTTCCAGATGTTGGCAGATGGCTAGAATTAGGTGGAACGCAATCACTTCTTCTGAATCTACAGTAGGCAAGGCAGCCCTCTGAAGCCACTTTTTAGAGCTATCTTTCTCTTCTAGTCACTCCAATAAGAAGCCTTAGAACATAGGAATAAATATCAGTGTAGACAGCAGTTTCAGAGTTATTGCCCCTCATCAGGACATAGCAGTCACTCTGCACAGAGGCCTATTGCTATGGGAGCAAATTGGTGATGTTTCTACTTGAGGAGAGCAACATAAAGATTAGTTGAGGCCTATAGGGGAAGGGTTAAGACCTATAGGCCATTCATACTCCTCTGGGAAGTCTGTATGCAAAGCAGCTTTATATCCCACACATCTATAGATGGGTAATCTTAGCTTTTGAAGAGATTTATGGCTCTGCCTAAACCCCAAGGTTTGTTCTAAGGCTTCTATTCAGAGTCTTTAGGGGAAATTCTTTTTTTTTCTTGGCTTTTTCTGACTTTTGACAGTGATAGGAGGTGAATGGAGTTTAATAATATATTGTATTCTCTTTCATAGGATCTCAGCTCCTTTGCTATGCCCTTTCTGGATGGAGACTTGGACACAGAGAAAAATGCTTCCCGCAAGGTAACGCACACTTCAAAAATGTATTTATTTATATAATCATATACAAAAACCCCATACAGATTGTTAGCTGCACAAATACACATTAAGGCTATGTTTGCTCAGTACTTTGCAGCCAAAACCAGAAGTGCATTGAAAACAAAGAAAGGCAATGGTCACACTGTTAAAATTTAGTGGATGGCCGTCATTTTATGGCAAATAACGGCCTCTATTTCAGAACAATAGTAGCCGTCCACTAAATTTCAACAGTGTGTGAACATAGCCTTTCTGTCTGATAAGAAAGATAATAGAGTCTCGGCTACTCACCAAACTTTCGCTTAATGTGGGCGTGAAGCCACAACAAAATGGCCGTTGCTTTATGCACCTTTGTACGTCCTCCATCACCCGTGCTCCTGTCCGGTGTATCTCCATGCGTTTTTGAACATTAATAAAGCCTGAAGGGAAAGTTCGGTGAGTGCCGCACCTCTATTATCTTTCATATCAGATTGCTATTAGTGAGCTGTATCTACAAATACACTGAGCACTACTATTCTCTCTGTTAATGCTTCGGCTTCCAACGGGGTTCAAGGATTATAGCGTTTCTACCGCTTCATGTGAACAAGGTTGTGCCGGTCGCTGTCTATTTATTCTTACTGGCTGGACATAGCCTTTCTTTGTTTGCAATCCACTCCTGGTTTTGGTTGCAAAATACAGAGCAATAATACTGTGTGGAAACATAGCCTAGAACTGGATTAGGAAAGAGTTTCTATGGGTACACAGCACAGTACAATGGCCGGGCTCTGACAAGGCATTTCCTCAGTTTGTTTAGTTGCCAGAATTGCCTTTACAAAGAGCAAAGGGAAAATAAAACCATAGACTTACAAAGAAACAGCAGATATCAACAGCAAATTTTTGCTAATGTTACTGGCAAATACTTTGGCTTCCATTATTTGGCGTTTATTCATGTGAAGTTTGATTGCTGCACTATATATATCATGCATTGTACTTTAATGAAAGAACATTCCAGGTCAAACGTATACACTGTGTAAGGATTAATTCAAAGAACAAATACAGGTGTAACACAGCCTATACATCTAGAGTGTTCCTTTAAATTGATTAATGGGGTTAACCCAAGATTAAAATGTATGAACTGTCCACAGGATGGGCTATAACTAGCTGATTGGTGGGGGTCTGACCACTAGGGCCTGGACTAATGGAGAGAACAGAGGTCAATTTTCTCCTAAGTTAATGGACCAGCAGCATGCATGCTCAACCACCTCTCCACTTATTGTAAATGCAATTTCCAAGCATTGCCTGTGGAGTAAGAATAGAGCAATGTGTTTGTTTGGGGGGGGGGGGGGGGGGGCTTAAGGATCAAGGGACTTGTGACAGATCAGATACTTATCACCTAGCCAGTTTGATGGGTATAACTTTTATTTGAGGAATATTAGAATTTTGCATGTAATTCTTCACTTTTCCTGGTGTGTCGCTGCAGGGGCATTGAATATTTGTTGACACCATCCCATACAAGTGAGGCCAGTAATGGGCTACAGCCCAGTGTAAGTGATGGATGTGATGTCATTGCAACTGATCAGACGGGACAAAAAAATCCTCAAGCCTCCATTCAATTACCAGAAAATTTGTATTGCAGACAGAATAAGTTATGTTTTTAGCCCAACTTTAAGATGTTTTTTCTCACATTAGACAGAAGAGCCCACCAGTACAGGAAGCCCTTCAAAAAGTTTTTTCCCAAGAGCTCTACAAAACCGGCCATCTAGTCCATTGTCTGCACCAGTGAAATCAAAATACAGCCCCGGATCCCCAAAAACTGTGTTTCCGTTCCCACACCAGGAGTCACCTCCCCGATCACCTCGGCGTATGAGCTTTAGTGGCATATTCAGATCCTCTTCCAAAGACTCTACATCCTCCAACCAATCTACCTCACCTGGTGGAATAAAATTCTTCACACGTTCAAGAAAAGGTAAGATGGCAAAATGCTCCTTTAAGGCTATGGTCAACTTTTCACTGATGATTTGTGTTGTTGGTTTGTTTGCTGAATGAAAAATAAAGGATTAATAGTCTTTATTAAAAAGAAATTCTCTACCATTTAGTTACTACTGAAAAAAGATAAGTCCTTGAGATGGACTTGTGCTCATGCAAAATAAAAAGGGAATGCATACCCTAAATCTCTAATATATGCAATACAGTGCATTATGGTTTTCGGATTACAGCCATATATCATATATATGTTGTTGTTTGTTGTTGTTTCTTCCAGTAGTTTTGCTTGAAAACTTTTTTTTTCTTATTAATCTCAAGGTCATTTTTGCATACCCAAGGTTTGCCATATTTTTGACCATATAATATCCAAAGCTGTAAATTTAGTTTTTAACAGTTTGTCCTACAGATCCTACAGGTAGCTTGCTCGGCCTTGCCTCTCTTCCTCCGGACACCCATCACCCACCGTCTTTGCACGCCCCACAACCCCTTCCTCTCACTGGTCTGGCAACCGCCGACACCACTTGTTCTCCAGCTTCCTCTTTATATACCCAGGGATGATGCCGGCAGCCTGCCCAGCCTTACTGCCCTCCACTGTGGCAACTGAGGTAGTGCAGGCGTGTGCCAAACCAGCAGTAGACAGGCACCCGCGTCAGACGCAGAACAAGTAGCACCAGTGTGTCCCTCTTCGTTCAGCTGGAGACAATGCAGGAAGTCTACCCAGCCTTGCTCTTCTCCACTGAGTCGCTGTGTGACCGGCTGCAGCTGGTAAGCCCTGCTGGTCAGGGAGGGGTTAACCCAGGTAAATTATATATATATATATATATATATATATATATATATATATATACTACCCAAGCATATTGCTAAATTACTGCATTATTGCCATTACTAAGCAGGCTGTGAGGGCAGATGGCATCACTTTCTGTACACGCCCAGGATTTTGCCCAGTCATGTGAATTGTTGTTTACTGGTGAATGTGAGATTACCTGATTGGCCAATCGGCTGTCAGCACGTAGAGAGAACTGGTAAATTTTGCATTCCAGTTCCTGAAGCAGCCCAAAGGCCTTTTGTGACATAAGAAGATGCCAGTATGGCACATGGTAACTGGGGGCCCTGTTCCAAGGTTAGACTTCTGGACAGAGGTTGGGACATATGCGGGAAGACCGACACGTATATAAATACAAGTACTATTTATGTCATTTCCTGACTTATATTTTGAAGTTGCTCTGAAGGAGGAGGATCCCTGTAAGACGAGAGCGAGGTATATAAATAGGACTAGCATTTAGGAGGTCATTGATGGAACTACCAATAATAGATGCCGGGGGCTAGTGACTTCAACTAGCCGGATGTTTTCTTGGGCTTCCGCTTGGTCAGCAGCTCTTTCGTGGGAGAGAAATAAAACATTTAACTAAAACTTAATACCTTCTTCAATGGGATGGATCGGGGAATGTTCATACAGCACATTCCTGACAGCCTATATATACCAGGAGGATGAAAACAGCCGCTCATGTAGACTGTGCGAGAGTGCCCAGCCTTGTGTATGACAGTCACTGCTGTGATGGTGTGCTATCTTATTCTATCTCAATTATTATCACATAAAATAATATTTTCTTAATATCATCTTTGGTTCTGTTCACATTATTGTCAAGCTTTCAATTTTACAGTTCCATCACAAGAACTGACAAAGGAAATGATGGAGTGCTGGATCCTTAGTGTAGTAGACACCAGTGATGTCCAATGGATCTTGTTGACTTGAGGTCCACTGGTTTCCATTATGGTATATAGGTCAAAAGGGCTGAGACTCCTGAATGAACATATCAATCATATTACAGATAAAAGAAGTGATCCCATGGGGTCCTTGGATGTCTTTAGGAATACTAAAAATGTCCTCACGATGTGCATCATTGTCCCAGGGGTACTTTGCTGTAAACTATTTCATTAAGGAATATTTGACTTAGAGATATGAAGAAACACTGAATAGGAGGGACATCAGAAGAATCTATAAAGATCATAGACAAGGTCAGTACTATGTGTTAGGTCACACCAGAGTACCACTGGATCCTCAAGGGGACTAAAGGCCATAATACGCAAAGAGTTTATCAGACATATTTGGCAAATTATCGGCTATTGCAGTTGATAAATTCACAATGTCGCCTGATTGTTGTCCTTCAATGTCTTTCAACACGTTGAAAGACCAATGATCCAAATAGCAATGATCTGCTGTTCTATGGACTGCCCGGGCGATTTAACCGGGCAGCACGTTGGCCATTATAATCAGAAACTGACCATGTAATATAGTTTATGGTTTGGCCCGGTCCAATGGTGTGAGACCCCCCTCAATGACCTCCATATGCCCTATTAGGAAAAGAAAAGTGGTTTTCTCTTTAGAAGAAGAACTCATTCAACAACAGCAACCATTTTGGCCCATTCCCTAATAAGGGTTAAGGGGAAAAAACATGATTGTGAAAATATGGCTTGTGAATGGATAAATAATTACTGAAGAGATTATGTGTAACTGTAACAAGATCTAAATCACAGTGGGAGAGAGGCGACCTGACGTCTTTGGAACATAGTCTGGTTTTTTTAATCGGATCTTCTGTTTAAGCAGATTCAACTTCACTTAATGAAGAATTAAGGACTTTGTGGGAACAATAATATTAATAATTTAATTTAGTTTCTTCCACGCTAACTAATTAATCCCTTAAAGTGGACCTCCACCTATTACAGTGGAACCATACAGAAGTAGCTTAAAGTTTGAATTGGTAGTTGGGCTGAAAATTCTTGTACAGAACATGGCTGGACATGAAGGTTGGCGTAGGCCCAATGATATCTAATGACAATCTCAAATCTCAAATGATAGTCCCCTAAATTGATCTCTAAGGAAAATGTAGCACTTTGTTTGGTCAAGTATTTATTGTTCTAGCTTGTTCCAATGAATATTTGTACGCCGCTCCAGTTAGTGATAGTAAAGGTCCCACGTTAGTGAAGGCATCTTACTGCCAGTTTCAGCAAGAACAATGAATGAGTTGGGGACTTCACGTCTCTCCCCGTCAGTTTATGCTGATGGATTGTTCATGCTGGATTTCAACCAGACAACGGCCAATCAGTTGAATGAGTAGGCTTTTTGTCTATATGTGCTACTGTAGATGATCCCACAGATAGACATTATGTAGCCTTCTCAATGAAGTGACACAGACCCCGGTGGGAGAATCCATTAAAGTGCCACTGTCGTTTCACAAAACTTTTGACATGTTATAGGGACATGTCAAAAGTTTTGTTCAGTCCTGGTCTGAGCGTTCAGTCTTGTACCAATCAGGAGATAGAGCCAGGAGAATGTTACGCTAAGCACGGTCTTCTCCCCCGCTCTGTGTCACATGATCAGTTGGACTTATAAAGGAGCTCTACAGAGCCTGACTGATAGCTCCAACTGATCACATGATGCTAAGCATGGTCCTCTCCCAACGTAATCAGTCAAAATTATCAGTTGGGTTCTCTAGAGCTCCATTATAAGTCCAACTGATCATGTGACACAGAGCCAGGAGAGGACCCTTAGTGCGGTCTTTCCCAACTCTATCTCCCGATCGTTAACTCAGATGAGAAAAAGAATCAAACTTCATAGAGCTCCATTATAGGTCCAAGCCTTTCTAACTCATCTTCTCCCCGCTTGTTCTCCTAATCGGTACGGGTCTGAACACTCAGACCCGGACCGATTAAAACTTTTGACATGTCTCTATGACGACAGTGACACTTTAAGTGCACACTTCTCTGGGCTCGTTCTCCTGATTAGTTGGATTCTGAACACTCGCACCCTGTCCAACCCAAACTCTTGAGATGTCACTACAAAATAAGTTTTTGCTTTTTTTCTACAGTGCCCAATGTAACGTTTATTAACAACTTAAAACAGAACTAAGTTACTATAAAGCTTCTTGAGATTTTCTTGCAAGACCACATTTTGGTTTTTTTTAGATATTTACCCCAGGCACTAAATCAGGCAGTACATTGATGTGCATTATGGGTAGAGGATGAGAATGGACAGAGGCAGAGCAGACGTATTTGACTCCATTACCTACCTGTGACCTAGTCCCTGTCTAATAATAGTTCTGTACCTGCTAAAGATGTAACGTAGCTACTTTCAGTATACAAAAGATAGGAAAGCTAAAGGCATTACTAGCCTGAAGGGATTACCACCGTTTCTGGATACAATTTCTTCTGGTCACAGCACAGTTATAAAAGCAGTGGACTACTGTGTCTGTCATACGAAAAGAGGAGATTTTTATTCCATAGAAGTAAACAATGACAGTCCCTATCAAATGGCAGCAAGTAGAAATCCTATATGGATACAGAAAGTAAATCTATAAAGTGTATGTATATATATATATATATAAGTATTAGTTAAGTGCAAACATTAATATAAAACTATTAGGCATATTCCTTATATGTAATTTAGTATAGAATTCTTCCTTGTAGATTTTATTACAGTGACCATGAAACTCTCATCCCCAGGCTGTACAGAATATGCTGCAATTCTTGGTAGACGTATCACTGGCAGAACTTCACACACCGGTCACATAATGTAAATAATTAACAAGGTTAGAGACATTAACTTGGACTTTATCTGCAATTCCTAGATTAAAGAAAACATTAAACACTCAAATATGAAGAACACATGAGCAATGGAGGAGGACTTCATAAACATCTATGTACAGTATATGCGTTACATATATCCAATCTTATGGGTGAATGCAGTCAGGATAGCCCTTAAAGGGAACGTGTCATCGGAAAATTACTTACTGTTAAAATTATGTTTTTATGTTAAATATATTTTTTTGAGAATTTTTGGTGATATTTTTTTCTAAATTTTCCACTTTTCTATCTATATTTTAAAATAATCCTGAAATTTTGCAGTTTTCATTCTCACCACTGGGGCTAAAATTTAGTTGATACTTCCTGTTGTGTCTGTGGTGATAAGAGGAGACTGCAGTAAAGTGATCTGTATTGCAGTGACATGTGACATGCAGTAGATAGAGGAGACAATAGCAGCTGCCTGCGGAATGACCTCTTTTAAAGGTCACAGAGTGATGTTTCACATTCATCTATCAAGGGGACAGAATCTGTCTATTGTTGTCTATGCCCATGAGTCTTGCTGTAAAGCATGTCACTAAATGCTGTTAAGAAAAGCCCTGGCAATATGGAAGCCCATAACAAAGTTAAAAAAAAATTACTGTCAGAAAATAGAAAAAGATTAGACTTAGCATTAGACTCCCGCTGCCTGGAGAAGGTGGACGCAACCCTAGGGCAGCCTATGACTCCATCCATGTTTTCCACAATGCTGCATCCAACTTCTCCAGCCAACTTCTCCATGCCAAGTGTTTGGTTCAGCAAGTTTGCGGAATGTTTATGTGAATGGAACCACAAACACATTTTTCTACGGGCTACAAGTCCATTCCCTTCCTGACAATGACAGTGTGCTGCTCAGCAGTAGGCAGATCACAGCATTGTCTGGGCTGCTGTTTGTTCTCATTCCGCTCTATATTCTGAGCACAGCTGGGCTGCATAGGTAAGAACAGTATTCTCCAATTCTTTACAAGCAATGACTGTGTTTGTATGTAATTGCCGCAATTCACTCGGAGAAAGGAAACCTTATATGAGTGTTATCTTTATGATACTGAAGTGTTGTTCTGCTAGGCAAACAGAAGGAGACATGTTTGCAGTACCTGGCAAAGTCAGACAAGGATTTTACTGCTGTAATGACCGATATGAATGGGTTGATAAATAATTTTATAACTGATTTTACGGCACTGTTTTCATCTACTGTATATGTATTTTCAGTTTCTTGACGCGTCAATGTGAATAGTGATAGCGGGTTAGTAGCCCACTGCTTTTACTGCATACTTAGGCTATGTTCAAACAATGTAAAAGCTCATTAAACAATGGTCGTAGTTGCAGGTTTACAACCATGGCCGTTATTTAATGAATTTGCCGATCACATTGAAGTCCAGGGAATCCCGGCTAGAGTGTATACAGACTGTATACACTCCGGACAGGATTCCATGCCGCCGCACAAAACTCATATTGCAGACAATGTAAAGTAAGGCTTTGGCCGCACTTTACATTGTCTGCTATGGGTAATTGGAATGTGGGCGCACCCGACCGTGCCCTCATTCCAATTAAAAAGAAATTAAGTTCATCCGGCCGATACTGCACAGACAGCAGCCGTTTTGTGACACGGCCGCTGTCATACAGCGTGTGAACCTGGCTTTATAGTAGAAGAATTATCACATACCACCTCACTGCAATAGCACTTGTCAAACTGGTTTGTTGGAAGCAGGAAAATAGGCAACGGTATGGGCCATGACTTTCTGCCCGGGTTGGGGTAAGTTTTCCAAAATGGCAGATTTTGTGAGGGTGTTCCCGATAGGCAGTGGTTAATACGTCGGCGTGTTTTTTAACTTTTGTTATTTTATATATTTTCTAATAAATATCTACATTTTACTGGAGCTGTGGATCCACCATTCGTTATTCTGATAAAACATATATGTGTTTGATCCA
The DNA here is from genome assembly GCF_027789765.1 of Dendropsophus ebraccatus. NCBI lineage: Eukaryota > Metazoa > Chordata > Amphibia > Anura > Hylidae > Dendropsophus > Dendropsophus ebraccatus. The sequence goes on along the minus strand of NC_091455.1, from coordinate 183,302,834 downwards.
CCCATAATAGACTTTACTTGCAGGTTTCTTCTGGCTCTATACCTATTTGTGTTATTTCCCTCTTCTCCCACACATGATCCTCATGCACTTTCGAGCTAAAGGCATGCTTCCTGTCACTATTGCTCCCCTATAATTCATGACGATTAGTTGCATTAGTGATAAAGTGATAATAATTCCAGGCTGAAATTACTCCTAAGTCTTCCATTAGCAGCGGCTATGAGACTACACTAGTAGCTTTTACAGTACAACCTAAAGTAGTTGCAGGAAAGAGGAAAGATCATCCAATGATCACAACCCGCGAGAAGGTGATTCACTTCAATAAAGTCTACAGGACACTGTAAATGAAGTCTAATGGAGTCTTAATGGAACTGTTCCTATCATATGACTACTAAGATAATGGTAATTTTTATTTTTTTGGCTTAAAGATAAAAACCAATACTCACCTTTCCAGATTAATCACAACTGCTGTGTAGATGGTCTCTGATCCCTACTGCTCAACACTTCCTAATTTCCTATTTGACATGCAGGAAAGACATGCTTAACCAAACTGATTTTCTGCACATCAATTAGAAAAGTGGACGTGCTGAGCGACGTGCTGAGCAGCGGGCATCAGGGACCATCCAGATGGCAGTGGTAGGATTTGGGGGAGGTGAGTATAGGTTCATATTTATTTTTCAATCTATAGGGGGGAAAATGTAAATAAACTTAAAGGGAACCTGTCATAAAGACAAGGCTATCTAATCTATTGCCACCATGGTATAGAACAGAAAGAACTGAGCAGATTGAAATATATATATATATCTAGGAAAAGATTCAGTATAACTTGTAACTTGTTGATTGAAATCTCTTATCATTCTGTGTTAAGGAGTCCAGTGGGCGGTGTCACTCAATGGACTGGACTCTATAGCATTGAAACATCAGATATATCAATTAATAAATTACAGGTTATATTAAATCTTTTCCAATAAAGATATAAATCAATCCGCTCACCTCCCCCTGCTCTATAACATCATGCTGATAGCTTAAATAGCATTTTCATGGTGACAGTTCCCTTTAAGGCCCAATATGTCATGTTTATATGTCTGACACCCATAGGCAGTTTCTATGACTGTGATAAATGACAACCTTTCTAGCATTGTTATGGAATAATTGTCACTTTTAACATTCAGCTATTCGGATTTACACTAAACAATTTGTTACAAATAAATATCTGAATCCCATTATCCATTTTATGTCCAAATAACCTGATAATGCAAAAAAGAATTTTTCCATTCTACGCAGAACATTGTGTGCCCAAGACAGGCGCTGTAAAGCTCAGCACTACTTAGTCATGCCGAGTCTAACATTACAATACATAATGTTATTTTTTGGCAGCTTGAGAAAGATTCTTGATGCTTTCAGTCTGGAAGCCTCTTTGTGGTGAAATTAATTTTGAATGATTTTCATGGCGTAAGAAGCTCACAGTGGTCGTGGGGTTATTTGTGTACACCTCTCACAGATTGCCAACTTTCCAGGATTATTACATTTAATAAGCTTCTGGATTCATCACTGAGGACAGGAGCGGGGTTGACTTCTCTGGCATGTGTGCAATTTCATAATGGTAATACCACTCACATCAATCCGTGGTGGATCATTTAAAAGGTATTACTATGGCGCTGCCCAGTCTGCCACTGGAGTATGCCCAGTACATTGCACTGGAATTCTTGTTTTCACCCTATAAACTATGCAGAGAGATAGAGGCATAGAATAAAAATCATCACTGTAAAGTGCTGCTCTGTTTTAATGTCTCTTGGCGTTGACTCTTGCACCAGGAATGGGCCCATGACCTTGGATACTGGCACTGGAAAATAGCTTTTTCTCACATCTATTTCCTCACGTCATAAAAAAGCCTACCTAATCCATCTAATCCGCCCTTTTATTATTTACTTTTTTTATTATTATCTGAGGATAGATATATATTTATTACAGAAAGGTTTGCATTTACTTACTGTAAATTTACCAACCACACCTGCTGGAAGTTTGTTCCAGGCTTCTACTACTCTTTCAGTAAAGTAATATTTTCTCATGTTGCTTCTGATTTTTTCCCCCAACTAACCTCAGATTGTGTCCCCTTGTTCTTCTGTTCAGTTTTGTATTAAAGGGAAACCATCAGCAGTCTAGATAGTATGTCCCTGTATTGGGTGCTGAGAATTAAGGGGAAGCCCGGTGCGCGCACTGCATAGATGAGTCTGATGCCCATAGAGAATGAAAGGAGCCAACATTCTCTATGGGCGTCGGACTCATCTCAGCAGCGCGCGTGACGGGCTTCAGACGGGGATATCTCCATCCAGGAACAGGACTTGGCAAGATGGGGTAGGTATCCGGGGCTTTAGCAGGGGGTCGGGCGGCCTTCACCCCGGCATGGGGGGGGGGGGGGGGTGACAGGTTCCCTTTAAAGTGCTAATATCACAGAAAGGGCATCAAGGATGTAGGTAAGAAACTTACGTTCATACTCAGTGCCTATGCGCTTTAGGGAGATATTAGCAGGTTAGATACTTCTAACCTGCTGATAGTTTCCCTTTAAGATACACTTCTCAATCTTAGACTCATGACTCCCCTAGGCTTGTGCTAGCACACCCTTGGTTTTATATTAACACACCCTAAGCCTAGTTAACACCCCCTCAGTCTCATATAACCCCCTAAGCCTGCTCTCCCTTCCGGCCAATCAGTGTGTTGCCCAGCCGCAGCCACTGATTGGCCGGACGGGAGAGCAGGACGCCGGACCCGTGCAGCGAGGACAGGTAATGTATGCTTACAGCGGGGGAGCCGAGCGGGAGCAGAAGGGGTTAAGGGCGGTAGAATGACATACTCGCTGCCGTCGTTCAGACCGCAGCGAGTATATAGTGTGTGGGAACTGCCAGGACCTGCCGGACTCGCAGCGAGAATCTCGCTGCGAGTCCGTTCGTGTGAATATACCCTTAGTATAATATTAACACCCTCTGAGCCTCATTACCACCCCCTCAGTCTTATATTAACACCCCCCCTAGCCTTAGATTTAAATTAACTTCAGGCCCACATAATTATTTAAGGAAGGGTACAGAAAGTATTTTAGGAGGCCTATCATATCTCCTGACATACTTGCATTAATACTGCCCAGGGTATTCATTTATTCAAATATTTCCATTAGGAGTAACAGAGGAACAGCTAATAAAAGATGCTTCTGAATTGTAATTCCGCAGGGAATACAAATCTTAGCAGTCAGGCATTTTAGGAGACTCCTAGGGTTGAAGGTACTAAAGTGAAATGTAAATCCTATCAGACTGCTGAGGTACAAGAGACAAGTGAAAAACTGTTGCCTGCAGCAAGAAATGATCATGAGATGTTTTACAATGAAGGTGCCTCAAGACTTTCAGATTTTTTTCCTGAATATGTGTATTCGTTTTTCACAACATAAAAAATCATAATAAAACATGAGAGAGGATATCAGCCAATAGCAGAAGAAAGGATTCAGTCCTTCCATATGTGCAGGAAGAACCATAGTAATAACTGGCTGTGAAAAATATTGTAAAGTATCTGAGTATAAGAAAGGAACAAATATATAAAATATAATAGCATTTATGAGGTCATTATTACATGATAACACTGACACATGATCAATTTTTTCAAACATGTGCAGTTTCCTCTTCTACCACCAGAGGTCAGTATAGCTACAGTTATGTGTAGCTGAGAACCAGTAGCAGAATTCTTCTACCTTTAAATGTTCAACTTGTAACTAAAATCGGATGATTCAGGGCTGAAGAATGTGGTGTAAGAATGTGTTATGTGTGCATACTGATGTACCGCCTATGTCTGCTGATTTATTGTGTTATGGAGGCAAAGGAGGCGTCATTTTTTCTATTTTATTTTCCTTTTTTAGACATAAATTCTGCAAAGGCATTTTATTTATAATTTTAAAGCATTTTTTCCTCAAATATTGTGTACTTGTATACTGTATGTATTTTATTATGTGTTTTTTTTTCACTATTGAAGAATGTGAGGGGAAAAAAACACCCACACACTATTACACTGGTAATTTCCCTAGGTATTTCTTTACACCTTTAGGCTATGTTCACACGTATTAAGACATCAGCCGTTCCGTGACACGGCCAGGTTGCGGAATGGCCGGTGTCAGAGAAGATCATCCCGGCCGGTACTGCAGTACCAGCTGGATGATCTTCACTGCTGATGAATTCGGATGCGGGTGCAGAATTCTCTGCTGCTCACAATGGAGCCTACTCACTCCATAGTGTGCACTAACGGCGTTTTTTGCGTCCGCTATTCACTGAATAGCGGCCGCAGAAAACTGACATGTCAGCTTTTTGCACCGTCGCTAAGGATCCTGGCCAGAGTGTATACTATGTTTATACACTCTGGCTGGGATTACCTCAGATGCAGCACTGCGTAAGTACCACAGTAATCATGGCCGTTGCTGCAACTTAGCAACAACGGCCATGATTACTTCAGTACTTACGTCGTGTGAACATAGCCTCATAGAGCAGGAATGAGGGACCTTAAAGGGGTACTCCAGCAAAAATGTTTTCCTTTCAAATCAACTGGTGTCAGAAAGTGCAAGAGATTTGTAAATTACTTTTATGGGGGAAAAAAAGTCCTCCAGTACTTATCTGCTGCTGTATGTCCTACATGTGTATATCTATGTTCTTGACATAAAGCAGCTGACAAGTACTGGAAGACTTGAGATTTTTTTAAAGAAGTAAATTACAAATCTCTGACACTTTCTGACACCAATTGTTTTCAAATAATTTTTTTTTTCACTGAAGTTGCTCTTTCTTTGACCGTCATGATAGGAATTGTAGTTTTGCAACAGCAACAGTTTTGCAATGGTAGTGTGCAACAAAGAAACAAAATCAAATGTACTATACCTTTTCTTATAGAAGACAATGCTCTTGACAATATCTTGAGATGTGTGCCCAATGTTGTCAATAACCACATGATGAATCCATGGTGGATTTTCATTACGGGGACTAACGTGGCATCAATTCTGATTACAATAGACTGTGATGGCCAAATAGTGGTTACAGCAGTCATCTTCTTTCTTTATTGACTTCCAAGACTGGCCAGAGAGACTGGAGGGGAATTGGGAAGAAAGAATCACTTTTTATTTACTTATTTTTTACTTTTAACATTTTCCAAATCAGGTGTCACTGTAAGGAGAACAAGGGTCCCTGCCCCATAAGAAGACCCCAGTATTATAAGTCGTATATGGTTGGCAAGGACCCCATTATAGATTGGGAGAGAGGAGGTAACATTTACGCTTCTGTTTTAAATCAGTGGGGCAGATTTACTAGTGCAATTGCGCCCCATGGGGGAGATTTATGAAACATGGTGTAAAGTGAAACTGGCTCAGTTGCCCCTAGCAACCAATCAGATTCCACCTTTCATTCCTCACAGACTCTTTTGAAAATGAAAGGTGGAATCTGATTGGTTGCTAGGGGCAACTGGGCCAGTTTTACTTTACACCATGTTTGATAAATCTCCCCTATATCTGTTGATTAGAAAGAGAGGGGAAGAGGGGCATGGTTGAAATGCTGCCTGGTGGGTCAAAATTTTAGCATAGAGTAAGCCGATTGTTAGGTAGGCCAAATTCATGAAACATGCTGGGATTTTGTGATAAATCATTTTAAGGCCAGGTTCACATTATGTAAAAACTATGGCCATATTTGATAACAATGGCCGTAGTTATGCAAACAATGTCCGTTAGTTCGCAAAAATGGCCGTTCTTTACAAAACTACGCCGTTGTTATCAAATACGGCCGTGGTTTTTACGTACTGTAAGGGTAAATTCACATGGGCGGATCCACCGGGATTCTCACGCACGAAATACGCAGCCAATCCGCAATACACGTATTATTCTTATTATTATTAATACGTGTATTGCGGATTAGCTGCGGATTTCATGCGTGAGACTCCCGGTGGATCCGCCCGTGTGAATTTACCCTAAACCTGGCCTAATGCTAAGAAGTCCAGGTATCAGGGTAGGCTTACACACAGGCCCAGATGTATTAATCTGTCTAAAACTAACAATGTCTGATTTATCCCATTGCATTAGGAACTAATCTTCCTGGCATAAACTATAGTAGATACACACAAAAAACTACGGTGTAAGAATTGTTAGCATTGTTAGCATTCTCTATTTTGTTAAGAAAAAGTTAAGATGTTAAAAAATGGAAAATATATGTAATTTTTTTTCTTATTCCTTTCATTTCATCCCATCTATGGCAATTGTTATTATTATACAACAGGAATAATCAGTCCTGCACTAAAGATTCTCTCTCACAGCAGCGCTATTCCTCCTAGCATCCACTAGAGGGCGACCTATCTCTTCAGTTTTATGGCTCATCCAGAATATTGACCAGCTACTAGTTGTAGAATTTGTTATTTTTTTCTAATTAGAATGTGCAGGATTTCAAAAGATTGACCTTACATTTAGAAATATTTCATTTTGCTGTAAAAATGGTATTGCGCATAGTTTTCCAGTGCAGTTACGCTTTTATTGGGTGATCGGTAGTGATGAGCAAACTTCATAAAATGTCCATGTTTGGCCGCACTGACACTTTTCTGATGTTCGCTCATCACTAGTGATCAGCAAAAGTTTATTTTATACTTTCCTTAAAGGGTACCTCCAGTGATGGTGCAGGCTGCTTCTCCCACACAATTACATTTTGAACAGTATGCAGAGTAACCAGTTATGGGGTACTGAAATAAGACCATGTTAACTTTCAGGGGGGAATTTCACACCATGCTAGAAGATCTATGTGAGTCAGCGCAGGAAAAAAGTAACATGTACATTTTTTCCTTGGAATCATTGGGAGCTTTAAAATCTTTGTTTACATTAACCTGCAACGTTTTATTGTAAAACCTTAGGCTGGGTTCACACTACGTTTTTGCAAACCATTTTTGCAAAAAATGAATGGAAAAAGTGGATGCATGTGTGTGCATCCGTTTTGATCTGTTTTTCCATTAAATTCTATTATAAAAAGAAGGATCAAAGCAAATCCGTTTTTTTAACGGACACAAAAATAAGGGTTGACCGCGTTGTGGGGAACGTTAAAAAAACAGGTCCGATTTGATCCGTTTTTTTTAAATAATGGTATTCATTGAAAAAACAGATCGAAACAGATGCACACACATCCATCCATTTTTTGGGCAAAAATGGATGAAAATAAATGGGTTGCATAAACGTAGTGTGAACCCAGCCTTAGAGAAACGTGATGTGATGTGAATATAGGGGATATTTGGACATGCTGCCCTGGACTTTGTTTATGAGTACAGTGGTCCGTCCACTTACAATGGCCTCAGGTCAATATTCTCAACATACAATGGTCCTTTCTGAACTATCGTAACTTGAGACCAGGCTCAACATACAGTACAATGGCCGCAGAAAACCCTGTCAGTGCACACTATGGAGCATGCACCCGCATCAGAACTCTGCAGTGCTAAAGATGATCTTTTCTGAGACTGGCTGTTCCGTGACCCGGCTGGGTCACGGAACGGCCAGTCTCATACTAAGTGTGCACATAGCCTGATACTACATGTCCTGTACTGTCTACATGTGTCTAGTAGAATCCCTTCTCAGTAAAGTGTGATACTACACGTTCTGTGCTGCTGTGTGTGTCTAGTAGTGCCCCTTCTCAGTACAGTGTGATACTACATGTCCTGTGCTGCTGTGTGTGTCTAGTAGTGCCCCTTCTCAGTACAGTGTGATACTACATGTCCTGTGCTGCTGTGTGTGTCTAGTAGTGCCCCTTCTCAGTACAGTGTGATACTACATGTCCTGTGCTACTGTGTGTTTTTAGTAGTGCCCCTTCTCAGTACCGTGTGATACTACATGTCCTGTACTGCTGTGTGTGTCTAGTAGTGCCCCTTCTCAGTACAGTGTGATACTACATGTCCTGTACTGATGTGTGTGTCTAGTAGTGCCCCTTCTCAGTACAGTGTGATACTACATGTCCTGTACTGCTGTGTGTGTCTAGTAGTGCCCTTCTCAGTACAGTGTGATACTACATGTCCTGTACTGCTGTGTGTGTCTAGTAGTGCCCCTTCTCAGTACAGTGTGATACTACATGTCCTGTACTGCTGTGTGTGTCTAGTAGTGCCCCTTCTCAGTACAGTGTGATACTACATGTCCTGTACTGCTGTGTGTGTCTAGTATCTCCTCTCTACAGTACAGTGTGATACTACATGTCCTGTACTGCTGTGTGTGTCTAGTAGTGCCCCTTCTCAGTACAGTGTGATACTACATGTCCTGTACTGATGTGTGTGTCTAGTAGTGCCCTTCTCAGTACAGTGTGATACTACATGTCCTGTACTGCTGTGTGTGTCTAGTAGTGCCCCTTCTCAGTACAGTGTGATACTACATGTCCTGTACTGCTGTGTGTGTCTAGTAGTGCCCCTTCTCAGTACTGTGTGATACTACATGTCCTGTACTGCTGTGTGTGTCTAGTAGTGCCCCTTCTCAGTACAGTGTGATACTACATGTCCTGTACTGCTGTGTGTCTAGTAGTGCCCCTTCTCAGTACAGTGAGATACTACATGTCCTGTACTGCTGTGTGTGTCTAGTAGTGCCCCTTCTCAGTACCGTGTGATACTACATGTCCTGTACTGCTGTGTGTCTAGTAGTGCCCCTTCTCAGTACCGTGTGATACTACATGTCCTGTACTGCTGTGTGTCTAGTAGTGCCCCTTCTCAGTACAGTGCGATTACATGTCTTGTACTGCTGTTTACCTCTGCCAGGATGAGGACAGTGAGGACTTCCTTTATCCATATTAGTTACCTGCTTTTTTTCTGTAACCTTTCAATAGAGTTTTGGTCTGAAGATCCCATAGTTTCAGCATACAATGGCCATCCTGGAACCAATTCATATTGTAATTGAGGGACCACTGTATATAGGTTTGGGCATAGTCCAGTAACTCTTACTATGTAACAACCCTGGTACCGGCAGTGCTTGCACTTTGGTTTCTAGATGTTGTGGCTGGATCCAGATCACTATGTTTATATTTATTGGGTAAGAGTACACGCCGTACTACGACCTGCTGGACAATGTCAATGTACAATCTTTTTTTTTTTTTTTTTTCTTCAAAAATAAAACATGGATTGTGACATGAGGGCATTGGATGAAATACCAATATAACCTTTAAAACATCAAACACAAGTGGATGGCAGCTCATGAAAGAAGGAACACGTGGGGCGGTGGTATTTTGCCCTAGTATTGTGCGGTACATTTTATTCCTTGCCGGATAGTTCTACAGGACAGGTCATGTATTCAGTATATTAACCCTTCTATGGGGATGCCCATCAGGACTCGCTAAACTCCACTGGAAGGGTAACGGGACTCTCCCGGCTGTGTCTGCTTCTGGTCTGATTCCATTTCACTGGAGACAAACTTGATATTGAATGCTGGTCCTATGAGAAGGAGGCCATTGTCTCATCCCACCAAAGGTCAACAATCAGAAAGCGAAACAGGTTTTACTGTGAGATTTTTATGGTACGCCTCGCGGTCTAGGGGTCTTCCCAAAATGGTCATCCCATTGTTCTGCCAGAAGGCTGTCATGCTATAGAATGTATCCGGCTGGAATGATGGAATGTTACAAGTATCGCTTGTATAGAGACAGGATTCTGGGCTTCAAGCCAGCAATGAGAATCTCTCGCAACAGCCTGGGATCAGCCATGGAAGGGAATGCAGTCAAACGTAGGTAGCATACGCTAAGACTCACATGTAACCATTGTCTGTGTATGAATAGGGCAAAATTATACAATATTATAGAAATGTGCTAAAAATTCATTCTAGGCAAAGTAGTCATGTAGGAGGTCCTAATCAATGACTGACAGCTTTCTAAATGCACACAATACACAGATTGCTGTCAATCACTAGGACCGCCCACTTGACTACTTAGCCCAGAATGAGCAGAGATTTACATGAATAAATTTTGGAACTTTTCCTACAGAGCAATATGTCAATGTCCTCAGCTCCTGCTCTATACAGTGATGTCTGTAGAGTGGACTGACGTGTGCAAAAATCGCTATTTTTACATTGACAACAAAGAAACACATTATTGTAAGAAAATTGTTTGATTTTTGTTTAATAGTAAAAATGCCAATTTATAGGTGTTTTATAACTAAAAAAATAAAAACGCCAATTTTACGATGTGTGAACTGGGCTCTCAAAAAAAAGGGTAGAATTAGCTGCTGTATGTGCTGCAGGAAGTGGTGTATTCTTTCCAGTCTGACACAGCACTCTCTGCTGCCACCTCTGTCCATGTCAGGAACTGTCCAGAGCAGCAGAGGTTTTCTATTAGGATTTGCTTCTGCTCTAGACAGTTGCTGTCACGGACAGAGGTGGCAGCAGAGAGTGCTGTGTCAGACTGGAAAGAATACACCACTTCCTGCAGCACATACTGCAGCTAATAAGTACTGGAAGACTTCACATCTTGAAATAGAAGTAATTTAAAAATCTGAATAACATTGTGGAACCAGTTGATATGAGAAAAAAAGACCCTTTAACTGTATTCTGATTTACAGCACCACTGCCATTGTGTTCAGTCATTTATATCCATATATTGTAATTGAACTAATAGAATAGAATATAAATGTCAGATGAAATATAGAGAGCTGCCAGCACTGAGTTCTACATAGGGGAAGTGTATTCATATCAAAGTTTCCCTGTAAATCGAAAGTTGAAAGAGAACTTTAATTTCACTGACACAAATGACATGCTTTAGTAATAGTTAATGTGAGATTTCTAGAAACCAAAATCACAATTCAAAAATCAGGTTTTTAAACTGGAATTTTTAAAATGGGTATCTACTCAACTTAACTAACTAACTAACATAACTTTTTATATATCTCTATCCATGGCGAGACTAACAATTCTTTCCATACTTGTTATTATCTATTCAGTCTCCTTCCCCCAGTTCTGAGCTGCTGCTTTCTGCTGAAGACATAAAAAAGGCTGTGAGCCTTTCTCTCTGTCTCCCCCTCCTTCCCTCTCCCTACCAAGACGACTGATGTAAACAAGTCCCTGGTAGGCTTTATCTGCAACTTTGTAGCTTCTTTGTAATGCTGGGAGGGTTAGGGCCCTATTACACGGAGCGATAATCAAAAATTATTGCTCTGTGTTGTAGTTTATTCCAGCCTAAAAACCATCAGCCGCCAGGCGTACATTGCTAGGTGTAATAGCGATTCGGCTAGTAAATGTGTAAAAAAAAAATTATAAAGTTTACACATACCTGTCACTTTAGAGACAGGCTCTGAAGTTCCAATGGCGGCTGCGGACAGCTGGCAGAAGCCAGAAAAACTACAGGGATCGTGGACAGATACATATAAATGTTATAATTTTACACCTTTGGGCTGGGTTCACACTATGTATATTTGAGGCTGTATTTGGTCCTCATGTCAGGTCCTCATAGCAACCAAAACCAGGAGTGTATTGAAAACACAGAAAGGCTCTGTTCACACAAGGTTGAAATTGAGTGGATGGCCGCCATTTAATGGCAAATAATGGCCATTATTTACTGTTATATGGCGGCCATCCACTCAATTTCAACATTGTGTGAACAAATCCTTTCTGTGTTTTTAATCCACTCCTGGTTTTGGTTGCTATTCTGACTGAAATATACTGACTGAAATATACGTAGTGTGAAGGCAGCCTTAAAGCAAGGTCTGAACAGACATCGCTAACAATACATATACAGCCCTTGCTGCATGATTATCGAGCCATGCAATAGTGATTGGGCCTAAATCTCAGGTCAAGTTGCCAATGAAGTCACTGTAATTATACCTCCTGTCATTACAAAGCTGCAGATAGGGGCTTGTTTACTTCAGCCGTCTCGGAAGGGAGGGGGAGGGGGAGACAAAGAGAAAAGCTCTTACACAGATTTTTGTGTCTTTACCAGAAAGCAGCAGCACAGAACTGGGGGAAGGCAACTGGATAGATAATAACAAGTATGGAATTAATTGTTAGTCGCACCATGGGCAGCTCAGATATGTAAATATGATCATAGGACTGTAATGATGAAAATATGGGAAATAGAGAGGTGTATGACAACTGTGTTACGACTCAGGTGAGGTTACAAGGGTAGCCTTCTAGCAGACCAAGGGTCAGGGCTTCTCTGTTGTTGTGATAGGTGGGGTCCAAGACCCCACCTATAGGATGTTTATGGAAAGGAATTATATGGGCACTGTCATAAAAAAGTTTGATATGTCGGAGAGACATATCAAAAGTCTGAGTGTTCGGATCAGGATTGATAAGGAGAACGAGCCGAGAGAAGCGCACGCACAGTATGTTCAATTTTGGATCGGTGTCACATGACCTAGATGGACGTCCAATGTAAGTCTAGGATTACCTAGGTGTTACATACACAGAGGGGATCCTGGAATCCTAGCCAACGACCCCCATTCATTGGGGCGCTCACTGTCGACCTGGTGTGAACAGACAATGTTTTTTTTCTCATTGATTTTAATGGCTTCTGTTAATGTTTCTTTAAACAATTGTAGCAGAACTACATTAGCTGAAGAGAACAGCCAGCCATTAGTAAAGGTCATTGGGCTTGTTAGAAGCTGAGAACACTTATTTTCTCCTACAGGTATGTGCTGGCGAGTTAAGTGTAAAATCATTAAAGCTCCTTCTACTCTGAGACCACAAAGCAAGTCAGTTCCCAGACGTGCTCTGGTTCTACCTCCACAGACCATCAATTTTTAATCCTTGGGCTTTGGTTAACGTCCTTTTTCCTCCTGTCATCAGTGGCGGCCTTTGGCACCAAGCACCCCAACATCCAGGGGGGCCCCCACGCCCCACTCTTGTGCTCAAGACCGCTGGACAGGGCCTCTGCCCTGCTCGCTGCTGCCATCTGAACTGTAACTATGAGCACTCGTAATGAGCGCTCCTAGTTACATGCAGCAGCACTGACAGGGCGGAAGACATTTGCTCCCTTCCTGTCAGTCACTCTTGTGGCCGCAGGAAGGGTTTTCCCTGCGGTCACAAGTGGCAGCTTTGTCCTTGTGGTGCCGGCGCTCCAGTGACATACTACTTGTGAGGCACACAGGTGGTCTATATATAACTGGGGGAGCACACAGGGGTCTGTATACTACTGGAGCAGCACACAAGGGGTCTATATAATACTGGTGGGGCACACAGGGGGTCTATATACTACTGGGGGAACCACACAGGGGGTTTATATACTACTGGAGGAGCACACAGGGGTCTATATCCAAGTGGGGGAGCACACAGGAGGTCTATATCCAAGTGGGGGAGCACAAAGGGGGGCTAAATAGCCCTGAGGGAGCACACAGGGGGCCTATATACTAGTGGGGGAACACACATGGGGTATATACAACTGGGGGCAGCACACAGGGGGTCTATATACAACTGGGGCAGCACACAGGATACTTCTATACTATACTTCTGGGGGAGCACACGGGGGGGCTATATATAACTGGGGGAACACACAGGGGTCTATATACTACTGGGGGAAGCAAACAAGGGGTATACACTACTGGGGGCAGGACACAAGGGGTTTATACTATTGGGGGCAGCACACAAGGAGTATATATTACTGGCGGTAGCGCACAAGGGGTATATACTACTGGGGGCAACACACAGCGGTCTATTGTTTTGGAACGCGTGTCGAGGGGAGGGCCGCAGACACAACTTCACTTGGGGCCCCAGAAATGCCAAGACTGCCCCTGCCTGTCATTATGGGTATGCGTCGATGCAATGTGCTCAGTAGGCGAGAACAGGAGAGTCAATGCATCGCTCTTTCAATGTGTCACTGGGAACGCTCAGATTTACCAGCTGTCAGAAATGACTCACTACATGTAGGATCAGTCATCCATTTATTGGCTTATGTAACTGTACATGAGAGAGTTCCCATTATATCACAGTAAAGAATTTCGCTCAGAAAGAAAAGGAATCATGGAAATAATTAAATATTTTATATTTAAAATAAATTGAATCATTTTACCAAAAGTTTTTTTCATCTCACCTGCTTATCTGTCCCTATAGGGCACTGAGGATGAAGGTAAGTTGTTTTTTTTTGTTTTTTTACCTTCAACCTCGTTGCAGTTTCTGTGCTATTAGAAGTTTATTCCCTTTGCTAATTTGGTGTTTTGGTGCACTAGGGGCGGGACTACTACCCCCAGCCCACCAATCCAGCCTGCCCCCCCAAGGGGCCTGCTCTGCCGATATACTCTAGAAGGGTGGGGGCGGATTGGTGCACGGGGGGTAGTTACGCCCCTTGGGCACCAAAACATCTATTAAGCATAGGGAATAAACTCCTAATAAAAACTTACCTTCATCCTCAGTGTCCTATAGGGACCTATCAGCAGGTTAGATTTTTTTAACCTGCTGATCTTATCTAATTTGAAAGGGAAACTGTCACCCAGGATGTTTGTGTATTGCTGGCCACATGTGCATATAGCATAAAGTGCAATGAGCGCAAAAGTACTTCCATTGGTGCTTAATTTAGAGGAAAATAATCTTTTATTACTGGCCCTCCCTGTCCACTTTCACAGCCCTCTCCCTTCGTGATGGACAGCTAGAGGTTTCCATGCTATTAAGCTCACCCACCATGCGTGTGCCGAAATTTGCTGAAAGCCTTAGCTGTCCATTAAGAAGAAAAAGGGTCTGGAAGATGCTGAGGGCACAGCCATGTCTGTATGACATTTCGGGCTAGTAATAAAAGATCATTTTTTCACTATAGTACCAATGGAGGTACCATTGTGCTCATTGCACCTTATGCTATATACACATGTGGCCAGTTACATCTGCACATCCTGAGTGACTGTTTCCCTTTAAATATTTATTAAAGGAAAATTCCAGGGGGAAAAAAAATATAAAATAGTCTGTGTTATAAAGTACGCTTTATAAACAAAAACATTAGGACACCTAAATATTACACCTACAGGAGCCTTTAGGACATCCCATTCTAAATAGGAGTTCTCTTCACTTGGACTAAGGGGCCTAGGCCAAATACTGAAAAAAACAGCCTTGTAGCATTATTCCTCCTCTACCAAACTTTACATTTTGCACAATACAGTAACGTTCTTCTGGCACTCGCAAAACCGTGATTGTGAAAGATCTATGATTTATAGTACGTCCTATTATAATACCGTGCTGAAATTCAGGGAGATCTTTAGGACGACCTATTCTTTCAAAAATGTTTGTAAGGGCAAACTGCATTGAAAGGTGTGTGGTTTTATACACCTGTAGCAATAGGACTGAAGGAACCACCCCTATATAAAGGAGAACTCCAGGCAAATGTAAAAAAGCAGTGCAGACAGGGGGTGGTGGGAACATAATATTAAAGTTATACTTACCCATCCCGGTGCACCCACAGCCGCAGCACCACTGCTCACTGTCATCCTCTCATCTTCTGTATCCCCCAGGTTCCTGTTTCGTCTTGGCACGGCTGGAACTACCCGCTCGGCCAGTCAGTGACTGCAGAGGTGTCTGGCCGGGTGGTGACGGAACAGGACCAGGAGATACAGGAGACTGGCAGGTGACTGTGAGCAGTGGCGCTGGGCTGCAGGGGCACTGGGACAGGTAAGTATAACTTCTTATTATGTTCTCACCAACTCCCTTCCTGTTTGTTTGTTTTAATTTTCCCAGAGTTCTCCTTTAATGATTAAGAAGTGGGAACCAATATATTTGTCCAAATATATGGCATCTATAGTGTATCCATATACATAGTGGTTAAGGAGCCTCTGCATAACCTATGTAAAAGCAAAGTGACCACCATCCCTGTGCTTAGGCTTTAGTCTAATGGGGTGGTTGCCTTGCTAGGGTGACCAGTATATTTTGGTAGGAAATGTAGGAAAGGAAATAACTCTTCCCTTTAACTGATGAAAACTCTGTTTAAGGGTACGTTCACACTTACTGTATCCGCAGAAGATTTCATTTAAATAACTGAACACAGCATCAAATCTGCTGTAGATCTGCTGTGGATCCTGTAGGTGTGAACGCACCCTACAAGCTATGTAAGTACAGCTAGTGCTGCCTCCCTATCCCTGTCTGTAAATGATGTAGGCACAGATAGTGCTGTTTCCAGTTTTCCTCGGTTAATCATACAGGTACAGGTAGTGCTTCCCCCTTATTTCTTTCTGTAAAATAGACACAACTAGTACTGTTACCCTGATAGGGACAGACAGGGCTACAACATCTCAAAAGTTTTATTTGTAGCAGGCACCCTTTAGCATTTTGTATTTTGGAGATCCGCTACTAACATTCAAGATAGATAGATAGATAGATAGATAGATAGATGCAGTAGATAGATATAGCAAGATACATATCATATATAGTGGTCCCTCAACATACAATATTATTGGTTCTTGGTGGACCATTGTATGTTCAGACCATAGCTCCATGTGAAACTGGTAATTGGCTCTGAAGCCCCCGAGAGTTCAAACATCCTGGTCAGCAAGGCAGAGACTGGCTGGCTGCAGGAGGTCTGCAGACCTGTAGTGCTGCTGGGATAAAACTTGTGCTCCAATGCCCTGTGAGAGGCCATTGTACAGTACCTTGAATACATCACATGTTGAGGCCATCAGGGATCACTGTATATAACCCCTGATATACAGTGACCCCCGAAGGCCTCAACCTGCATAGGAAACCCTGTACAAAAATAAAAATAAAAAAAGGAATTGGCCCCTAGAGGTGCTTTGGGCCCTGGCACTTGCCCTAGTAAGCCTGGTGCTGACGCCAGCCCTGGGAACAGATAGAACTTACGTAGTTTGAACATAGCCTGATTCCTCCTTAAAAGTAATGAAAAGAATATATCAGAAAGTAAATGTATTTGGATAGAGCTAGAGTTTGTAAATGTTATTAGACTTTTTGCCCTGTGTAAATGCAGCACAGTAGGATGACAGGTCGGTCTCCTGTTATAGGAGTGATCAGAGCAAACACCGACACATTAACATGAGGGCAAGTCCCTAGATTACTGAAAAATAACATGAAATTGAAGTATAACATTAATATGTGTGTCTGTAAAGACATTTAGTTACAGGCGGATATCATTATATAATGGTGCCCACCCGTCAATCGACGATTTGTATTCATTTAATGACATTATTACGCTTCTGCCAGCGTGTGACACAGCCAACTGGTTCAGTGGGGCACTGGAAGGAATATTAATCCTATTCTATTTATACTGCAGTCCCAGATTGCTCAGGTCATGTTACCCAGGTATCAGAACGCACCGGCTGCAGCCAATTTCTCATCTGACTAAAGGTTCCATCTGGTGACGCATTACTCCCAGGGCTCGGATTATAGATCTCATGTCATCTATTACAAGGTAGTTTTTATAGCACATCTCATGTCTTACCCACGGGAGCTTTAACTTCTCAATGTAGCTGGATGATCTGACAGCCGGGAAACTTTTACAATGAATACATTGCACAAATGCTTTCCATTGCTGACACACTCGGCAGTCGTAGCTTGTCTTACTGTACATGTATCATCCATATTACATCATATATAATTCAATGCCTGTCCTATTAGATCAGAATTATTCTTTGTCTGTTGTTTAAATAATATACATTGACATCTAGAAGGAGATCTATCAAGGGGTGTAAAGTAGAACTGGCTCAGTTGCCCCTAGCAACCAATCAGATTCCATTTTTCATTCTTCACAGATTCCTTGGAAAATGAAAGGTGGAATCTGATTGGTTGCTAGGGGCAACCGAGCCAGTTTCATTTTATACCAGTTTGACAAATCCCCCCCAATGTCTAGATATAGATAAGGGGGGAGATTTATCAAACATGGTGTAAAGTAGACCTGGCTCAGTTGCCTCTAGCAACCAATCAGATTCCACCTCTCATTTTCCAAAGAATCTGTGACTAATGAAAGGTGGAATCTGATTGGTTGCTAGGGGCAACTGAGCCAGGTCTACGGTACACCATGTTTGATAAATCTCCCCCTTAGGTATAAGAGAAGACATGAGTTTATTGAAAGCCAAAGAGGAAACCAAAAGCAAAATAATTTTTATGTAAAAATGGAAATCTCCATGAGAAACTATGAAGTTCCTGTACTGTAGTGTTCCTGTACTTCTGTATCACAGATGATAGGGTATAGCAGCAGAGAAGTTTGTTTGATGTGACTTCTATGGCTCCTAAGTTTTTATAGACTGAAGCTACGTTATATATTTAGGTATGGAGGGATGTAGTTGGATTAGTCAAATTGCATTTGGGCCGGGTGCCCCGCAGCTGTGGTTCACAGGGAATAAAGCACTCTCTAAGAGCTGCACGATGTGATCATCGCACCACAGAAGTCAATCGAAAATTTCAACCACAATAGTATATGGTAATTGACGTCTATAAAGAGAAATGCTGTTTTGCCCGAATCGCATGACTCAATTGTTGAATCAAGTCAAGTCAAGTTATGCAACAAGTCTGCATCACAGAAGTAGTAATGTGCCTGGGTGACCATGTGTGTGTGCTGCCTTTTTCGGCAACCTTTTTCAGGTCGACAACCAGCTAATACGAGCACCAATGGACTGTGAACAGTTTGATCAGTGCTCATTAAAACGTCCACTTAGCCAATTGTTGGGAGTCAATGGCCACATCGAGCCATGCAGCATAAATGTGGGTCCCACCTCTCAGATTTGCATCCCTTTTCCGATCTAGGGCTTCCTGGCCCCCCCTGATCTGTTTGCAGCTTTTAGAGGTGGTCGGGGAGACAAAAATAGCAGATGCCACTGAGTTATGCAATTTTGTCATTCTTGTTGACTTTAATGGGGGTTGCGCAAATGGCATAGTCCCGTGAGCTGCGCTACATGCATAAATCCCGGAGTTACATAACAGACTCGCAGACTGTTTAACCTACATCTAGGGGACACTTAAGGCATATCCTGGGATACTTAATGACATTGGTTGTATGTTTTGGGGTCGTTGCTGCAGAATAAAAAATTTGGAGCCAATCAGATACTTCCCTGTTGGAAGACGTCTTACTTTGCGTCATTTTTTCCACAATTGCCTACAACTTTTGCACAGTACTGTATATGCTCCATACATAAGCATAACTAATAGAGTATATGTCCAAGAAGCCATTATAGGGCCCAGCTGCCAGGGAGAGTGTTAGAGATAGGAAAAAATTAAGGTGAGAAAATTAAGGGTTTGTCTGTCAGGTGCTACCCACCTACCCAACCCAATCCCCCATTATTGCTGGTCTGATGCTCTGATCTTTTGACAACCCCACTGCACTCATCCAATCACAGGCCACAGTGGTGATCTGCCTCCGCTACTGATTGAGCATTTCCTACCATTTCCTGTATGACAGGAAAGTACAAGAAGCGGAGGAACATTAGAACAGCAGTGGTAGGGAGTTGGGCAGGTACGTAATGTAATATACCATATTTTCCGGCGTATAAAACAACTTTTTAACCCAAAAAAATCTTCTCAGAAGTTGTGGGTCATCTTATATGGTCGCCATATACGGTGGTCTGCATCTCCACCGTATGCGGCGACCACTATAAAAAAAATAAAAAAACAATTCCACCTCACCTATCAACCATTGATGGCAGCTGCGCATCTTCCTTCATGTTTCCAGTGCAGCTAGTGTGATGCAGAGACACTGTCTGCGCCGGAGGTCCCCGAAGCTCTCATGGCAGCCAAGCATCTCATCGGAGAAGCTCAGAGACACTCGTCTGCCAGGAGAGCTGCGGGAGAATGGCAGAGGTGCCGGAAGTCCCCGAAGCCTCTATCAATCTCCCTAAGATATCCCAGAAGCCAAGCGTCACCGAGCTTCTCCAATGAGACGCTCAGCTGCCGGGAGAGCTTTGGGGATCACACTGCATGCGCCGGGAACAGGTGAGTTGATTGTTGTTGTATTATGGGTTTTTTTTCAGTTCATTCCTACCTGACCACAACAAGGCTCCAACTAGTAAACTCTGCGGCGGTCAGGCAGGGGTTAACATTTTCCGGCATATAAGACGAACCCCAGAAAATCTTCTTAAAAGTCAGGGGTCGTCTGATACACCAGAAAATACGGTGTATATATATATATATATATATATATATATATACAGTGTATATATATATATATATATATATATCACCCATTTTTATCAAAGGAAGTGATCTGTAGGCCATGTTTTTTTGGGGAAAAAATAACATTGATGGATTCTTAGGATATCCCACTGACCACGAGAATTAAGGGCCTTCCAATAATACATTGATGGACTGTTCTAAGGGAAACCTGGGTAATCCATGATTAGAAAAGCTACAAACAGCGCCACTCTTGTCCTCAGTTTGTATTTGGTATAGCAGCTCAGCTCCTTTGAATTCATAGTGCTGTAGAAGAAAGCAACTATGTTTTTCTAATCCTTGAAATCCCTTTATAATAGATTGACTTTTAGCATTTGATTACCAGTGGCTGAAGAATTTGGATGCAGGGAGTTCAGGAACACATGGATAAATCCTATGGCCTATGGCTGTTTCCATGTTTTCCCAGGACTCCCTAGGGCTGCATCCAACAGATGCAGAGCGTTCAGGTTCGGATGTTCAAGATTTGCTTATCCCTAAGTCATTACATATTCTAATTCTACAATTTAAATTGCATTATTTAGATAAGTATTTTTCCTTACATATATTACTGTGTTCACACATAGTACTTCTGTCAGTCTTTGGTCAGTCTTTTTCAACCAAAACCAGGAGTGGGTTGAAAACACAGAAACTGGGCATGTCTTTTTATTATAATTTTGCCCAGTCAGTTCCACTCCTGATTTTAATTGAAAAAAGACTGACGGAAACACTATATGTGAACATAACCCTAAGGATGTAAAATAGCATGACCCCTGTCATGTACTAAGCATAGTTTTTCAGGCAGCAGTAATGCTGAAGTTCAGGTAAGGTTACCTCTTGGTTTAGCAGAGATTTGACGGTGTCCCAGAATATCCTTTGCCATGCTTGACCTATAGCTTAGCAGTGGGAATAAGGGTTATATGTGGCCTCTTCATATGGTTGTTCTAAGGTCACATAACACAGCTCTACCACCTCGCACGGTTACTGTTTGCCGTCTCTAAACGTATGAATGAATCGCACCTTGAGCACACAAGTACCTGCGAAAAAGAGGAAGGAAAAACATACACTGAGAAGCAGTGCACACCCAGTGCCCCGTGGGTTAACAGTAGTGTGAATATCTGGCTGCACAAGTGGCGTTCTTCTTCGCTCAGCCTCGGGCCATTCACTTTGGGAGGGAGAGCATTTTCTATTTCGAATGATCATGCTGTTGTGACATGTGGGTCCGCCAGTGACTGGAGAGCACTTGACATGAACCCGTCGCTAGCATATGCTTTCCTGCTTCAGCGAAGGGCCCAGAGCACGAGTCAAAATAGCTGCGTGATGTCACATTATAATGAGAATGTGCTCCGGCCAATTGGTGCCAAGAATTGTCTGGACAAGGGTGGATTCCTTTTACAGTCTTTTTAAAGAGACATTATTCACAACCGCACATGACAATCCCCTGCCTGGCTTTTCCTGATGTGGAATTTTATAAAAGGAGCCTTATCAGTCACCGCTGACCTTCCCCAAGCAGGAAGATCTTGTATGGTATCTGCAGCCTGTTTCTCCACTTAAGGAGAAGAATTCAGTGTGTGAGTTGCAGATCTATAGCAGAGCTGGCAATGCAGCTTGGCTGGGAGATTCTCCTCTACACTTCCTAAACTCAATCAACAAGTGGATTTCTCCAGGATCTCTAGTCTCATTTTTTACTTATTGCGGACGTTTTTTTTATTTTACGCTGCATTGAATTTTTGCCTCTTTGTTTGTTGTGGATATGATCTGGTGAAGCGGAATTACTTACTGCCCCCTGATGAAGCGTTTTGGCAGTCTCAGAGGTAGCAAGAAACGTAAGGATCAGGGACAGGGCACTGAGAGACGTCAATCAGAACCTCAGGGACTCCTAGGTATGATGCCTGCACCTTGTTGTGTTAAGGTTTTGCATATACAATTTTGTTTTGCATCCCCTAATAGAACTTACATAGCCATTTCTCCCTATGTCTGCTCTACAAGTAAAACTATTTTCAATACAATGCACATCTACAGACTGCAATAATCTCAAATTAATTTAATTTAGTTTTTAATTTTTCACTTAAAATTACCATTTTATTGCTCTTTGTTATGAGCTTGTTCAGTATGCTGATTTTTTTATGTTTTATCATTTCCCCCTTTTTTTATTTTTGAAAACTTTAATAAATATTGAATATGAAAAAAATTACCATTTTATAATAATAATTATTATTAGTATTATTATACCCCAGCTTCATATAATCCATGGTGATAATTTACCAAAAAAGAAAGGATAACCGCTATGAAAGTGATAGATTAATATGTAAAATAATTCTGCTGTGTATATATATATATATATATATATATATATATATATATATTGAATATATAATCACTTTTAATATATTCTCACAAGATTGGATTTCCTACTATATCTAAGTATCTATCTATCTATCTATCTATCTATACATACTGTATGTTTACTTTATTGTCAAAAAATACTGCATGATTGACAAAGTAGATAGATAAGTAGACAGAAGGATAGATAGACCAATCATTCATTTATTCATTCATTTTTGATTGACTCATTGATTATAGTGTTCAGTTATGATATTCAGTGATGTAGCTGTTATGCGGTATAGTTTGGAGTTGGAGCATCCAACGAATTAAAGGCGCTATCCCACTTTTAAACGTTATTCCCTATCCACAAGATAGCAGATAACTAGTTGATCTGAAGGTGTCTGACCACTGGATCCCCCACTAATCACAGGTATGGAGGACAGTTGTCCCCTAAGTGAATGCAGCCACAATGCACAGGCTCGGCCACCACTCCATTTACTCTGTATGAGACTTGTAAACATAGCCATGTAGTGCTCTTGGGGATCGCCTGTGTTGTTATACATGATAATTGATTAGAAGCTGTGTCGGGTTTACAGGACTCCCCTACCAAAGTACAAGAGGACTGTCCATTGGGTACAAGCTCTGATGTACTGATATGTATAATCCTGGCACTCACCAAGAATAATTGCTATTTATTCAGCAAAGCATGTCATCAACAGCAAAAGTTCCAACAGTGAAGTTGATGAAGGCTACTTGGCCAAAACGCGTGCTTGTTTGCTGTTTCCTGATGACAGTTATTTTACTTGGTGAGTGCCGAGATTCTTTACTACATGTCTCTGGATCTTCCTGCTACAAACACAGCGGAGGGCCATATTTCCATTATGCCGATGTACTGATAGGCCCCAATGATTTGGAGTCAACCATTGTCACTACGATTTATTCCTTATGGGCCACTTTAATTTCTCTATGAAAGGAGACAGATTTTTTTTTACTCTGAGGATAATAATACTCTTACTCTGAGGGTAATAATACTCTTACTCTGAGGATAATAATACTCTAGGTAGGTGACAGGAGCTCCGTGATGTAAAGAGGCAAAGTGCTAGAGCTGCTCTGACAAATAGGTTTTTAAGGTATCGGTGGAAGATTAAACTCTTCAGAGTATCAGCATCTCTAGTACATTGTGGATAGTAGTTCTCAGTGTATATATTGTACAGGTCAATGTCTGTATAGGTTTCCTTGATTATCCAAGGTTCTCATTAAAGGTACTGGCATTCTATAAAATATCCTAGGTGACTGACCCTGACAGAGATAAACTAGACTTCCTTTACTCTGCAGGCACCCATTGACATAAGCTTCATGGTTCCATAGGGGTATATACAGGACCAGCCAGCCTCAAAGCCACATGTGACAGATCCTAGACTACTGCCCTCAGCTGTCTTGACTACTCCACCTGTGAGAATTTTTTGTGAGTTTTCCAGTTTTTCATTTTTCTTTCTGTATTATAAAACAATCCTAAAATTTTGCAGTTTTCAGTATTGCCACTAAGCCATAGAATAAGATGGCGTGTTTTGTGAAGACATAAAAACATCTGAACCGCGCGCCATTTGATTACTAGTGGCTGGTAAGACTGGTAAGGAAGGAATATAAGTGGTAAAAGAACTGTCAATCATCACTAGCCTAAACCTTCTGCAGCCCTGAACAAAGCAGGAGAAAGAGACGGGTGTGGTGGAATCCAATTAACACTGCAAAGAGTGAAATACAGTGCAAGATACATAAAAATACATAAATGTACAAGTCAACAGTGAATCCTTTATGGACAGAGGCTGGTGCTGTAGCTTGTGTGGGAATGGATGTTACACTATTTATATTATACTGTTAGTCGGTCTGCTGTGTGGAATTCGCAACAACTCCGACATGTGTGGACCCGGACTAATTCATCAGTTTGGTAGTAGTTACAATTTAAAGGGTTTGTTCACCTTTTTTTTTTTTTTTTTTTTTCAAATCAACTGGTGCAAGAAAATGCCAGAGATTTGTAATTTACTTCTACTAAAAAATCTTGAGTCTTCCAAAACTTATCAGCTGCTGCAGGAATGTCATACAGAAAGTGGTGTATTCTTTCCAGTCTGACACAGCGCTCTGTGCTGCCACCTCTGTCCATTACAGGAACTGTCCAGAGCAGCAGCGAATCCCCAAAGAAAACCTCTCCTGCTCTCTAGACTGGAAAGAATACACCACTTCCTGCAGGACATACAGCAGTTGATAAGTGCTGGAAGACTTGAGATTTTTTTAATAGAAGTAAATTACAAATCTCTGGCACTTTCTGGCACCAGTTAATTAAAAAGAACAAACCCTTTAATTGTAATATTATGGGACTACGTCAAACCAAACCAAACCTCTCATACACATTGTTCTTGACAAAAAAGGGATATATAGAATCCCGAAGAACAATATGTGTTTATAGCAAATATTAAGAGCTATAATATAGCAGTGGTGGCCTTTCATAAATATCCCGCCCCCTACCTGCCCAAGGAATGTAATTTAGCCATCAAAGGCCACACTGGTTTATACGCAATGCTTTGATCTTGACTTTTTCTAATGGCTATTCTTATTCTAACCTTCCAAGGTATAATCTTTTTAGGAGATTGTATTTTATATGAAATGTACAACAAAGGCCAGGCACACACACAAGAGGGGAATTGCAGTAGAAAGCACATATGACTACAGGTCCTACTACACAAGACCCATGTGAAAGGCTCAGTGAACGGCCAACAAACAGGCCAATTCATCAGCTGATCACATGTTTAAGGCTATGTTCCCACTATGCATAACCAACGGCTGTTGTTTGAAATGAAAAATTGCCTTGAAGTGTATGGACAACAGCTGGAAATAAATTACATTATTTTGATGACCGTTGTTCAATACATTGTGTGAAACAACGTCCGTTGTTTGCATTGACTTCAATAGAAATCCATGCATTATAAAAAGAGTGGCCATTGTTTTAATTGAAAACAATGGCCAACCTTTTAAGAAAAAGTACAGTGTGTGAACATAGCTCAAGGGTCTATTCACACAGCCAGGTTTTTAATCGCAATTACTGAAGCCAAAGCCAGGAAGAGATTATAAATTGAGGACAGGACATAAAGGAAAGACTGAGAATTCAGTTTTTTTCAGAACCATTCCTGACTTTGTTTTTATTTATTTATGGTGCGTTCACACCTACAGGATCTGCAGCAGATTTCATTTAAATAACTGAACACAGCATCAGATCTGCTGCAGATCCTGTAGGTGTGAACACACCCTTATGCAATAAAAAACCTGAATGTGTGAACACAGCATCAAGCAAGTTTAAAAACCATTGATCCCGAGATGGTAGAGATGAGCAAACCTCAAGCACGATCAGGTTCATCCGAACCTAATTGCTCTGCATTTGATACCGGTGGCTGAAGAAGTTGGATGCAGCCATAGGTTAAGTTCACACAATGTATTTTTATGACAAGAGCGGCCGTTGTTTGCAATAAAAACGTCAATTCTTATCATAGAGAAATGTGTTGCATTGAGGTCAATGAAAACAACAGCTGTTGTTCACACAGTGTATGGAAAACATGGATGTTCACACACAGAAGAGACAATAGCTGTTGTTTGGCGCTCAAAAACAATGGCCATAGTAGTGAGTGTGAAACAACAGCCATTGTTGCACTAAAAATCGCATTGATTTCAATGTCAGTTATTTCCATGGCTGTACCAAACAACAGCCGTTGTTCAAACAACGTGGCCATGGAAATAACTGACATTGAAATCAATGCAATTTTTAGTGCAACTGTTGTTTCACACTCACTACTATGGCCGTTGTTTTTGAGCGCCAAACAACAGCTATTGTCTCTTCTGTGTGTGAACATCCATGTTTTCCAAGACTCCTTAGGGCTGCATTCAACCACTGGTAATGAAATGAAGAGCGTTCAGGTTCGGACGAACCCGAACGTGCCGAAGTTCACTAATCTCTACCAGCTGGACATCGCCCCATGTAATAGGAGCTGTGCGACCAACAATGAAGGATGTAACAGGCCACACAAAGTTATAATTTGTGTGGCTCTACCTATACAGTAATTGAGCCATGTAGTAGGCTCCTTAAACGAGCGCTGATCTTGGTCTGCTTGTGTAATACTACCACATGTGTACCGTAAAAGTATGGGAGGTGCACATAAAACTGGCTTTAAATGTTTAAAAAATATTTACTTATTTATGGATGTTTAGAGAACCATGGCCCAAGGTCCAGAACCATAGCATGCAGCACCTTGTATAGATACACGAGTGCTGCCATATAGTGCAATGTTTCCTATTGTCCACAATAAACAATACTTGCAAGGAAGGAATTGTTCAAAGCAGGGAACCTTTTTAATGATTTAAAGGGCTATTTATTTTAGACATTTCTTCATATGACCTGTTAGGACATTTTGAGCTGACAAATGGGGCCCCTACTAAGAATGGTGCTAAACTAGTCAGATCTACGAACCACATGTAGCTCAGTTTACCAGATTACAGGTCCATGTTGACACCTCTGGAGTCTGAACAATGAGCTTCAGGTTATGAGGGTGTTCAGGATTACCTTGTCTCCAAAGGGACCCATAATATATTTCAAAATTTATATATATATATATATATATATATATATATATATATATATATTCCCTTTAATTTACTTCTCAGTTCTTACATGCAGCGGCTTGGGCTACAGGAAATGTCATTAATGCAATGCTATATACAGCAATAAAAGTGCTTAGTAGTGGTAGTGCGTAATATAGATTTATTAGGGTTCAAAGAACGCCATCTTTGAAGCTACCTTAAGTTATAGACTAGCTATCTATTTCCTAATATAGTGCCATAGTTATATAGATTTGTATTTTACTTTTATTTAAAAATCTCAAGTCTTCTAGTCTTATCAGCTGCTGTATGTCCTGCAGGAAGTGGTGTATTTTCTTCATTCTGACACAGTGCTCTCTGCTGCCACCCTTGTCTGAGACAGGAACTGTCCAGAGAAGGAGAGGTTTTCTGGTTCAACGTTTTTATTAGGTTTTTTTAAGAACATATTACAAAAGAGAAAGTCCATAAGCATTGACTTAAGTGCCAACAGTAAAGTTAACATATTAAGTACAATAAGCTAACATATGGGTTAACAAAGAATATAGAAACAACAGTAATAACATTCGGTATATTATGTGGCTATAAAATTATGGTAATATACATTCAGCATGGTAGAATTACATTAGGTGCAGCACCTCCTGAGCAAATTAGTGTAAAGTATACTGGTTTATCAGTAAAGATAATATACAACAAGTAAAAGAAAGCAAAATAATATATTATAATATAATATAAATTTCCTCAAAGCCCATATGTGAACTGCTCATTGTATGTGTGTACAGAATGATGATTCCATCCATAGACTCCATTTGCATAATGGGAATTTGCTACTGCACTGGACAGTTCCTCTCTCAGACAGAGGTGGCAGCAGAGAGCACTGTGTTAAATTAGAAAGAATCCACCACTTCCTGCAGTAGCTGATAAGTACTGGAAGACAGGAGATTTTCAAATAGAAGTAATTTACAAGTCTATGTAACTTTGTGAAACCAGTTGATTTTAAAGAAAAAAAATCCTGGAGTACCCCTTTAAGCCTAGGTAATGCAGTAATAAAGACCCCAAGGTTACCCTACCCATGTACTGTGTTATGCGCTGGTATTTTCCTGTATTCTGCAGTTGCTGTTTGGAGTGACAGGCCACTATGCAATCAGCTTTAATAATTTATGCCCATTGTATGGTGGCTGTATAGCATGACACCTGTTTAGTCAATGGATGAAAGGCAAGGCATTGTTTAGGTCCACAACGGCATTTATGACTGCTACGTGCGCTTCAAGGAATTACGCCAAAGGAAGCCGTTTCAGATTGCGTAATATGACTTTCGGTGGAATGATGCTCAACGTGTCTTGAGGGATTTACAGACTTTAATAAAATATTTTCTATAGATCAGCAGTAGCATCTTATAAGCCAATGTATTCCTGTGCTGTGGCCATTGGTAGTAGTGTTTTACATGATGGGGGGTATATATATAAAGGAGAGAGAATATTTGCTGTTTTATTCCTATACAGCTATCAGTTCATAGTAGAAGAACATGAAGTCATTACCTAGAGCATCCACTAGGGGGCTCCTATTTTTTCCCAAACTTCAATAGAAAAATGAGAACTTAAATCTGACTGGTTGCAAAGGGCAACACAATTTACTTAACTTTTTTTTTCACATTCCCTTATTGTATTCCCAATGAACCTGCAGTTAGGCATTACTGTGCTGACAGACTGGCCTGATCCCGGCTGAGGAGCTGTGTGTATACCTAGGCCAGCAAACTCCAGGCTTAGTTTGTATTGACCAATAGTCACTATGGTGACACTTAGCACAACCACATACTAAAATTAGACCACAAGAAATCAGAGAGAGCGCATCTTGTAGGAGTTGTCCCCAGTTGTAAGGTCAGCTTCTCATTACTTACAATAGATAGGAAATGTTTAGGTAGCAAGGGCGGAATTAAAGGGGTTCTCCAGCATTATGTACATAAAGGTTACTCAAGTGTAAACATCACATGACAAAAAACAATACTCAGCTTTTAGATCTCATGTGTTATTAGCCAGTCTCAACTACACAACCGGAAGATGCACTCACTGAGTTTGGCTACATTCATAAGATGGATGGATACTGGCAGCTGGGGCAGGCCGCAGGAGCTGCTCCCAGTGGTGGGGTGAAGCAGCGGTGGCCCAGGGAAAGCACCAGCAGGGGGCTGCAGGATCAGTGGTGGGGAGGGCAGCCAGCATCGGTGCAAGGGCGGAGGCAAAACGGAGAAGGGTGCAGAGAGCTGGGGCAGGCTGGAGGAGCTGGGACTCCCCTCATTACGATGGCAGTCCCCACTCCTGTAACCTTGGTGTTCCCAAACACCTCAGTAACTGTCAGCTGAACAAAATTTCAGCTGCCCGTTATCTCCCCTGATTTTGTTTAGGTACAGAACAATCTTTGAGTTCCGAACAAAACTTCAAGGGGGAATTTTGTTTGAATACCGAAAGTGTTTGAACACCGAGGTATTACTGTATTCATATGAGGACTCATTTTCCTGTCTGTAGATATTACAATATAGTAATAATATATTGTATATTGTTCTGGGATCTTATTATCTGAGGGCCGTATTGGACGTGACGATTATCGTTTGAACGATAATCACTTTATGTAATAGCAGGCAACGGTTAAACGGCCAACGAGAAATCATAAATCATTTAATAGAATTTACATTGTTTATCATTCACAATTCGTTCGAACATCGTTCGGTGTAATAACACGTAAGTAACGATCATCATACTGTGTAATAGCAGTCGTTTGAGGTCGTTTATCGGTAATCCCCGAAAAATCGTCCCATGTAATACCACCCTTAGTCTAGAGTAGGGTCCAGTAGGATCCATCTACTATTATTGTTAGCTTTTTTTGCGCTACATTTTTGCGCCCAAAGGTCTTGAGGATCCTCATAGATAGACTATAATATCATCGGGAAGCATGGGCCATCACGGGTAAACATCATCAGACAGCATGGGCCATCACGGGTAAACATCATCAGACAGCATGGGCCATCACGGGTAAACATCATCAGACAGCATGGGCCATCACGGGTAAACATCATTAGACAGCATGGGCCATCACGTGTAAACATCATCAGACAGCATGGGCCATCACGTGTAAACATCATCAGACAGCATAGGCCATCATGAGTAAACATCATCAGACAGCATGGGCCATCACGGGTAAACATCATCAGACAGCATGGGCCATTACGGGTAAACATCATCAGACAGCATGGGCCATCACGGGTAAACATCATCAGACAGCATGGGCCATCATGGGTAAACATCATCAGACAGCATGGGCCATCACGGGTAAACATCATCAGACAGCATGGGCCATCATGTGTAAACATCATCAGACAGCATGGGCCATCACGGCCTCACGGGTAAACATCATCAGACAGCATGGGCCATCACGGGTAAACATCATCAGACAGCATGGGCCATCACGGCCTCACGGGTAAACATCATCAGACAGCATGGGTCATCACGGGTAAACATCATCAGACAGCATGGGCCATCATGGGTAAACATAATCAGACAGCATGGGCCATCACGGGTTATTATAAGAATCATTAGCTTCAATCTAATAATATAATTGAAGAAAAAATAACAAAGACAGAATGGTCAGTAGATCTCAGCAATGATGTAATCACTTTTCCTTCCTGTGCAGGACATATCAGTATCTAGGGAGAGGCACTTCTTCCACACAGAGCTGGAATTGGAGAGCAGATAATCGGAGACGGATTACAGCTTATATAATTACATTGGACCTCTCTCCGTCCACGGACCCAGAGCAGTGATTAAATGGAAGGCATCTGCTGGGAGAATTGCTTATTTTAACACCTGAGTCTTGTGTGCTAGTTTTAATAGTAATCTAATATCACAGGACCTGCTATGAATTACAGTCAACCAGTGATATATTGCTTCTGCATTAAATCTCGTTAAACGTTTTAAGCAGCGATAATTACATGTTCGTGTTTTGCACAGTACAGCAAACTTAATGGGCGACACCAATAAATATAAGATTCTGGGTGAATGTACCCCGTTATATAGTGCCCTGGTCCTGTATGTAAACAATTTGGCCACAACCAAGTGGTGGGGCACTTTTGCAATATGGAAATACAGAGGACATTATTACCTTATGGGGATACTATTACAGTATAGGGGGCACAGGAGGCATAATTATTGTATGGGGGTACAAGGGTGTAATACTACATGATGGAACAGGAGCCACTGGGGTCATTATTACTGTATGGAAGTGCAGGGGGTATTATTACTGTATAGAGGCACAAGGAACACTATTACTGTATGGAGGTGCAGGGGGTATTATTACTGTATAGAGGCACAAGGAACACTATTACTGTATGGAGGTGCAGGGGGTATTATTACTGTATGAGGGCACGGGGACACTATTACTGTATGGAGGTGCAGGGGGTATTATTACTGTATGAGGGCACAGGGACACTATTACTGTATGAGGGCACGGGGACACTATTACTGTATGGAGGTGCAGGGGGCATTATTACTGTATGAGGCCACAGGGAACATTATTGTATGGAGGCACATGGGACATTATTACTGTATGAGGGCAAAGGGGACACTCTTACTGTATAAAGCTGCAGGGGACATTATTACTGTATGGAGGCACAGGAAGCATTATTACTGTATGAGGGCACAGGGACACTATTACTGTATGGAGGTGAGGGGGCATTATTACTGTATGAGGCCACAGGGAACATTATTGTATGGAGGCACATGGGACATTATTACTGTATGAGGGCAAAGGGGACACTCTTACTGTATAAAGCTGCAGGGGACATTATTACTGTATGGAGGCACAGGAAGCATTATTACTGTATGGAGGCACAGGAAGCATTATTACTGTATGAGGGCACAGGGGACATTTTTACTGTATGGAGGCTCAGGGGACTCTATTACTGTATGGCAGAGCAGAGGACATTATTATTGTATTGTGTCACAGGGGTCATTATTACTGTATGGCGGTGCAGGGGTCATTATTACTGTATGGCGGTGCAGGGGTTATTATTACTGTAACTAATGAACAATAACTTCAGATTGTTTGTGTGAGGGCAATTTACCCCTGTACTAGACCAATAAGAAAATCTAGACCAGCCCTTCTATTAAGGGAAGTAATACCACATGGGCTACAGAAGGGGACATTATTACCATTTTTGACATTATGGATGGGGAGCATTTATAGAGATGGGTAGGTGGTTCTAGAAATGGGAGTGAGTGCCTAAAGTGAATTATAGATATGGCATTGGGGGGCAAGTTATGTGAATAGCTCGGGGCCCATGATACAGTTAATCCACCACTGGCATCCACGTCACTGCCATATATACCGCCCATGACTCTGGATGCTTTCTGCTATTGAGGAACCAGCATATTAGACCACAGCCCAGCCATCCCCATAGGAAGGCAATAAATATAAAAGGCTGGACTGTCCATCTGGCAATTCAAGAAAATGCCAAATGAGCCGGTGTGCTAAGTTGCTGCAGGTCTGACCTTCTGACCTTGGAGGAAAAGGAGAAGCAAGTGGGGGGGGCTTAACGAAGGGGTGAGGCTTAGCAGGAATACAGGTAGAGCTTATTGGTGGACAGGAATCTTAGGTGCAGGGTAAGGGTAGCCCAAAGTAAGGCACCCCCATAAAAATAACGCACCCTCAGCCCAAAAGTAAAGGCCCCCCCCCCCCCGAAAGTAAGGCACCCGCTGCCGTTCGCCTCCTCCCTCTCAGTGATTGTTCCGTGCTGCTTACCTCTCTCCCTCTGGTGCTGCTGATCCCTCTCCCTCCCATGCTGCTGACCTCTCTCCTGCCAGTGCCACTGATCCCTCTCCCTCTGGTGCTGCTGATCCCTCTCCCTCCCATGCTACTGACCTCTCTCCTGACCGTGCCACTGATCCCTCTCCCGGCCATGCTGCTGATCCCTTTCCCGCCTGTGCTTCTGACCCCTCTCCTGCCCACTGCTGCTGACATCTCTCCCTCACGTGCTTTTGTGGTGCTGGAGAAATAAGACATCAATCCAAAAATAAGACATGGTGCCTCATTGTGAATCAATTTTAATATAAGGCACTGTTTTATTTTCCAGGTAAACACGGTAATATATGTAGTGAGAGTGATAGATGTACTGTCGATAGTACATGTCCATTGTATTTTAAATATTGAAAATATTTCCCAGCCCAGCCTGCCCCACCCTCCTAACATGGACCCTCCCAGTGCCCATCCCAGTAATAAACTAATGAACCAGCATAAAGATTCCGGGCGACCCCTGTGATTTATATTAACTTGGACCCTCCTGGCGCCCATTCCAGACCTCTAAGCGGACCCCTTCCCAGCCCAGACCCGCCCCACCCTCCTAACGTGGGCCCTCCCAGTGCCCTTCCCAGTCCAGGTCCGCCCCAACCCCCTAAAGCAAACCCTCCCGATGCCTTTCCCAGCCCAGGCTTGCCCCAACCCCCTAAAGCGGACCCTCCGG
Organism: Dendropsophus ebraccatus; assembly: GCF_027789765.1. Lineage (NCBI taxonomy): Eukaryota > Metazoa > Chordata > Amphibia > Anura > Hylidae > Dendropsophus > Dendropsophus ebraccatus. Next base: position 183,269,322 of record NC_091455.1, on the reverse strand, counting down.
CGCCTTTCCCAGCCCAGGCCTGCTTCACCCTCCTAATGTGGACCCTCCTAGCGCCCTTCCCAGTCCAGGCCCATCCCAGCCCCCTAAAGTGAACCCTCCCGGGGGAGCGAGCTGCAACTCAGCTCCACTCAAATAAGAGTTGTAGTCCTTGCACAGGGCCCCAATTTGACTTGTGCTGTACGCCACCAGATTTAGAAGGGACTTCTTTACTCTAGCTTTTGTTGGGGACCTTAGCAGAGAGATTCCCACAGTAAGCCAGTAACTATATATCCTAATGATGTTCTGTTTCTTGCTTAGATGAAAAATTTACTTAAAGGGGTTGTTCACCCCCCAAAAAAAAATATTTCAAATCAACTGGTGCCAGAAAGTGGCAAAGATTTGTAATTGACTTTTATTAAAAATCTCCAGTCTTCCAGTACTTATCAGCTGCTGTATATCCTGCAAGAAGTGATGTATTATCTCCAGTCTGACAAAGCGCTCTCTGCTGCCACCTTTGTCCAGGTGAGGAACTTTACAGATCAGGACTAGTTGATCTGAACGAAAAGTAAAAAAATTGGTAAACAACCCCTTTAATGAAAACATATTGATATGAAAATGATCTGTCTGAGAGTGTTGTGCCTGCCGGATTGCAAGTCCCTATTTCAGATACATTACGAAATCCACTCTGTTCCTTTCTAAAAACATAATTAAAAAATAATGATCCCCTTATATTTGTCAGTCCTAAAAGTATCTTACTGCTAATGGAAATCAATAAAGAGAAATTAGATTGGCAATTATGGCTGGCAGGCTTGGCTCTGCTTCTCATACAACCATTTGATGTAATATAGAACGAGCAGGGACATAACTCATGGGGCTTTTACTGCAGCGCTGAAGTGACAACTGGTTTTGCATTGAAAGCATCTTAGTTATTCTTCCCATTAAAATAACATAAATAACTTTTTCCTTCTCTCTACAACATTGTGAGTGAGAACTAGACAGGGACCAGTTGTCTCTTACAATGCCACAATGTCAGCATTAAATATTTAACTCCAAGCTCCAGCTAAAATCATTGTATTCAATGTGGAATAACATCGCTTAAGGGACCAAATTGTCCAGAGTTAGTAGCCTAAATGTTCACGCCCTGTGAATTAAGATACGTAATTGTTGTTATAATGTCATCTGAGGACTATCAGAAATCCATTATTCTAGGGGCCCTATGTGTGGCCCAGTGATTGTTAGGGTCCCACAATAGTCCCCTGACTTGTGAAAGTAATACAAATAATACAAGTGTAAAGTGTTAATATAATTTCAAAAAAACTTTCGATGTGTAATGAAAATGAATGCTAGAATGAGTAGTGACAAGTGTGCGGCTGAGTTCCATAGACTTTTTATGGAATCCATCACCTGCCGGGAGTTGGGGAGAGAAGTGCTCAGCCAAGTGCTTCTCAGCGTTTGTTCTAGAGATTTTGGGGGGGTTCACATCTTGTATTGTTCCCCACATCGGGCTATAAGTCGCCAACCAGTCAATTTCCTGGACATACCATGTATAAGACCACGTTCAGGAAATGGACAGAACATATGACCATTCTGGCCATTTAAGTCAGTGGGTCAGTCCGCATTACATCGGGCTATGCCTCGACATCCCTTATTGACAGGTTGCTGATGTATAGACATTGAAGTGTACCTGTCATGCCAGCTTAGCTGCTGGATCAGCAGGGAGTTCCTCTGTTTAGGGTGCATTCACACTACGGAATCCGCACTGAGAACTTCCCGCGGATTCCGCCGCTCGCTCCCGCTTTAATCTCCTCCCGTCTCATAGAGTCCATTCTATGCTCAGGAGGAGTCTGCCATCCACCCAAAGAATTGACATTTCAATTACTTGGGTGGATGGCAGAATCCGTCTTAGCATAAAATGGAGTCTATGGGATGGGCAGAGATTGAAGCGGGAGCGAGCGGCGGAATCCGCGGGAAGTTCTCTACGTGGTTTTCGTAGTGTGAATGCACCCTTAAACCGGAAGTCTTGGACTTTGGATCCAATAAAGGTCGTGCACATTACGATCTTATTGCGTGTTGGTATCCAAGGAGACCATAACTTCAAGTTCAACAGAAGAAGTTGCCACGCTTCCGGCAATGGGCCGGCATGACAGGTACACTTTAGGAAAATTACACATGTGCACTTGGGGTCCAATAGTTCCTTTTTTGTAGAACATTAAAACTCTGGACAGCAATGCAAAGTATATTTCTGATATTGATGCCATAAAGAGTACAGATTTCATTATGAGTTAGAGGTTTAGAAGAGGCTATGCTTGGTAAGGATGGACAGTAGTTTAAAGAAATTTGCAAGACCTGTTTAATTTAGAAATCCAAAACTTTTCCAGGTATAATAAAGTTAGATTACGTTCAAACTTGTCTTGTGGCTTCTGTTCGAAAAAGGGAACAACAATGCTTTACTGAAACATACAAATGATATAGCTGGTAATCCCCAATGACTTTTAAATGGTTCTGTAGAATTCCAATTCCTACATATTATGACAGGCTAGTACAGGCCCGGACTGGCATTGCGTGGATTGGGCAAATGCCCAGTGGGCCACCCAGTATGCCAGTCAAGGCGCTGCCTGTCCCCCTATAAATTTGCATCTGCAGTGGATGAGAGAACAGCGCGCCTGGCCACCACACTCTATATACTCTATATACTCTGCTGAGAGCTGGTGTCAGATCTGCTCTGACCCTTTAACTGTGAGCCCTCGTGATAAACGCTCATAGATAAATGCTGTGGGGCCCTGATCAAGAATACATTGGCTCTCTGTCTTTCCACTCACACTTGTAACTGGTCTAGTTTTAAAGGGATATTCCATGCTTGTCAAAAAATTTCCGTGGGGCAGGGAGGGAGAAAAAAATACTTACCCTGCTAGTCACTTCTGGTCCAGCGTGGCTTTAGAACAGCTCTGATGCGGTCACTGTACACACGTTATTGCATGTGGCCCCTGAAAACCGTAATTGGCTTCAGTGTTCCATGCACACTGCCAGTGACTACCAGAGGTGGACCACTTGCAATCAGAGTTAGTATACATACATACATAATTATATATATATAATTTTTTTACAAAATTGAAATACCCCAATCAACAAGGAGATACCCCTTTATTTCCCTTTCTATTGTTTTCATATGAATTGACTGCAGACGTCCCCACGGAACATATGACTGAGCTGTAATAAATCCATCTCCATTGTACTGACAGATATTGACGACCAGTCTTCATGATGACTCATAACCACATGTACTGTATTCTACCTTATACCTGCATTATACATTATAACCACTGTTGTTTTCTTTCATTTCTATCCATCAAAACAAAAGACAACACAAGTATATGACATCCCGCTTCTGGCTTACATGTTTTTTTCGCTTCCATTTCTGATTAATTTGTTCTCCGAAGCAATTTTCCATCTCAGTTCATTCTGTTCCTATGTAAGAAATGTCCTCATGATGCCTCTATAGCTATTCTAAAAGTGTAGCCGGCCACTATGCACAATTCATAGAGCCATCTCCAGATCCTGTCATTGTTTCCACTCGTGTATTTCCGCTACGTGCCTATGTCCTTTAATCCTCTGGAGTGTTTGAAAGCCACTTACGGATTGTGAAGAGATCTCCACGTGACTGCTCGGCGCTCCATCCAGGCCTCTTCGTCTTTGTCAGTTTGTTTGTTTAGTCTTATAACGTTGTGGAATCTTTGAACCTGAAAAGCTTTATAGGTTACACTTACTATAATTATCTGCTTATAAGTCGTCCCAATACTGAGGGCACGTAAAACAACAGTGTCCACCACAACAAAGAGGAAAATAGCAAATTATATATATATATATATATATATATATATTTATAGATATAACACAACTGAAAAATTCTGAATTAGTTACTGATTTAACATAATTCATGTCATATATTACTGGGCTAAAATATCCCATATCAATAGTACTTATAGCAAGTAAATATATATGGTAGGCACATATTCAAAAAGCAACGGCCGTATTTCATATCAACCGCCATTATTGTGCCAACAATGGCCGTTATTTCTCTAATTAGTTGTTTTTACATAGTGTGAACCTAGCCTAAGGCCTCGTTCACACACTGAATTTTCTGATTAAACAACAGCCTTTGTTGCATGATCGTATTCACTACTATGGAATCCCAGCTGAAGTGTATACACACTGTATACACTCCGGCCGGGATTACATGTGGACGCACAGAAAACTCACATGTCTATTTTGTGCTGCCGCTATTCATTGAACAGCGGCCGCACGAAATACACTGTGCAAACAATCTAAAGTACAGTTCCAGCCACACTGTACATTGTATGTTATGGTTAATCGGAACGCGTGCACACCTGAATGTGCCTGCATTCCAATTAAAAAGAAGTGAATTTCATCCGACCGATACTGCAGTACCGGCTGGGGTGAACTTCACAGAGAGCGGCCGTTCTGTGACATAGCCGTGTCACGGAACGGCCGCTGTTATACAGTGTCTGGCATGGCCTAAAGATGGTTCTGTATACAGGGACTTCCATAGTGGAGGTAATGTCACCGCAAAGTAAGCAAATGATTTAGGCGCTTTTTGTACGGCCTTATTCACATTAAGGCTATGTTCACACTACGGATGAGACCGGCCGGTCTCAGCCCGGATCATCATGGCCGGTGCTTAAGTACCGGCCGGATGATCTTTCTTAGCGCACAGTGAAGCAAGCGGCTGGAGCTGCTCGCTTCACTGTGTGAACTGCCAGGTCCTTCTGCGGACAGAATTCATTGAATTCCGTCCACAAATAATGGACCTGTCAGTTGTTTGCGGCGGCGCATGGGAACCGGCTGGAGCGTATACGATGTGTGTACGCTCCGGCCGGGATCCCATAGCAAACAATGCTATGTTCCACCCCGCAAATCTACGGCTGTAGTTCTGCGCCGAGAACTACGGCCGTAGATTTACGTAGTGTAAACATAGCCTAACAGTATATGTCGGGATTTGGGCAAAAAGGTCATCTGGCATAAATTTCTATATATACCTGCAGGGCACCTTTTTACTAGTATATGTTATTGATTTAAATCTCTGTTCTTTGTTGGTTTAGGAGTCCAGTAGGTTTTCCTATTCCGTGATTGGCTGCTATCTCTGTCAGTCACTGAGTAGGACCACCTACTGGACTCCCAAGCCCAGAATAAGCAGTACCATACATGAATAAACAACAAATTATAGTGGAACCTACCGGCTGCATATTGGATTTTAATTTTTACTTTATTATTTGTATTTTTTACTGTTACTTTTTATAGGGAGTCAGACCCTCACTGATTTAATATTAATATCTAGAGATTAGTTCAATGCCAGCATGCTCAAGCCCCATCACTCTGCATTTGAATACTGGTGTCTGACAAGTTGGATGCAGCCTCTGGTGTTGGCGGTATCCATGTTTTCCAGGCAGCCTTAGGGCCGCATCCATCTTCTTTAGCCACCGGTGACCAAATGATGATCGATCGAGCTCGAGTTGCTCTCATCTCTGTTGATATCTTATCCTATGTATTGGCCATTTTATAAGGATTCAAATTCTCTTCAAATGTTTGGGCAACAAAATTAAAGAAAAATGGAATGAATATGGATCTCTAATATACTGTAGAAGTGTGAATGAGCCCTTAGTGAGAAAAATGGGCTAATAGTTGGAGATAGATAGTTGACAGTCCCATGCATGACTTCTTTGGTCCCCTCTTTACAAATATGCAAAGGTGACTGTGTTTATCAAAGATCTGCTCCATTATGGCTCTATCACAAATCTGACACTGTGAAATCTGCCAGTAACTGTGAATCACTACAACAGTCTGTATGTGGGGAGGCTAGCGCTCATAGACACATTGGGGGAGATTTATCAAACATGGTGTCAAGTGAATCCGTCTCAGTTGCCCCTAGCAACCAATCGGATTCCATCTTTCATTTTGCAAAGAGTCTGTGAGGAATGAAAGGTGGAATCTGATTGGTTGCTAGGGGCAACTGAGACAGTTTTACTTTACACCATGTTTGATAAATCCCCCCCCCCCATAGTGTAAGAAAGACATATGTTGTAATCAGAGATTAGCAAACCTCCAGCATGCTAGAGTTCGTCCAAATCCGAACACGCAGAAATTAATTACCGTGGCTGAAGAAGTTGGATGCAGCCCTAAGGCTGCCTGGAAAACTTGGACACAGCCATAGGCCATAGGCTATATCCATGTTTTTCAGGACTCCCTAGGGCTGCATCCAACTTCTCCAATGTTGACATTGGAAATGTTTAATCCTTATTTAACCATCATATGCCTTTAAGGGGAAAAGAGGGTCCCTATAGCCTTCAGATTGTCAGCTGATCCCTCACAATGAGCAGATTCGAACAACTTTTATTCAATGTATATGACTGGCTTTAAGGTCCTCATGTACTATATACTGATGTTAGGAAGTCAATATAAAGTATGTGGTGGCCTCCCGAGTCTCCACCTTTCTTATCACTCTACCTCTTTCTTTTCGCTACCTGACCCCTTTGTTCTTAGAGGGATAAGCCACTGCTAGAGCAGTCTGGCTGCGGCTTACAGCAACGTTTTAACCGTGTCAATGTTTCCCACGGGGAAGACAGTTCAGCCGACAGGTATTGAACATTATTAGACACCCTTAGTGTGACCAAGGCTAAAAAACATTTTTTTTCTTTTTTACCTGTTGGTCCAAAGTATGTATGATTGTCTATGCTTTATATTTATCTGCCTGTGGTAATAGGTTTGTAAACCCCCCAAGGTGCCCCCAAGCATTTCTTTGTTAGTATCTAATTATCCAAGTGTCAGTGTTACTATAGAAGATTCATTGCAGTGTTGCATTATTCACAATACCAGGTACCATTCTGTCCCAGCATCATCACTGACAAATCTCTGGCTTGTTATTGGGCTAGGGATCTGTCAATCAACAATATCCTGAGTAAATTCCACTATTGGCTGGGGAAGCTGTCAGAGTACATGCTACAATAGTGTCATACTGCGATCCTGGCTGCTGACTGGCTGGATAACTACTGACACCCCGCAAAATGAGTGAGTCTTGGATTCCTATTGTATATATGGCTTGTCCATCTTAGTGACTAACCAATTAGGGATAAGCGTCTCCACTGACAATAAACCTTTAGACCTTGGCATTGAGTTTTATAGCATTTTGAGCCACTCCATTAGCAGTGTTTTGGTCTTGATCATGACTACAGTACACATACATGATAAGCATTCATTGCACCACTGATCACTGATCATTATGGTCCCCTAGTGAGCCCAGTCAGGCTGAAACACGTTGGGACAGTGAAGTATGTGTTTGTAATTCCAGCCGGTTGGGACTTTGCATTCTATGCTTACTTATTTTAATGCTTTTAAGTGGACATGTATTACAATTATGATTTATGAGCTGGGGGCTGTTTATTTATGATGGTTGTGGTGTCTTTTTCATGATAAACATGGATTTCCACCTACTGTGGCTGAGGTTGCTTATAGGATTTTGGGTGTCATTTAGAGATGCAGACAATACAATAGGGGCAATAAAGGAAGATTAGGTTCAGGAGTCGGGCCGCCCTTTGTGGGGTGAATTTTTCAAAAAAATGTCCTGCAGGAAGTGGTGTATTCTTTCTAGTCTGATACAATGCTCTCTACTGCCACCTCTGTCCGTGACAGTTCCTGTCCAAAGAAGGAGACATTTTTGATGAGTATTTGCTGCTGCTCTGGACAGTTCCTGTCACGGACAGAGGTGGCAGCAGAGAGCACTGTGTCAGAAACAATACACAATTTCCTGCAGGACATACAGCAGCTGATAAGTAATGGAAGAAGTGAGATTTTTAAATAGAAATTACAAATCTATATAACTTTCTGACACTAGTTAATTTGAAGGGGTTACCTAAAGTACCACTTTAAGTAACCATGCTGCGTTCCTGGATGGCTGTTTCCTTTTTATCATGTAATAATAAGTGCTGGTATTCCTATGACTTAGTATAGTCATTTGTAATGATTTATTAGTAGTCATAAGAATAATAGCACGTTTTATGATGAATCGGACCTCTCTGTGCTTGCAGTATAATAACTACAGCATCTGGCAGCCCAATAGACAATTGCATGTGACTGTCTTCTATCCCATTCCAGGAATATACCGGCCGCATGGATATTAAACACTGTTAAAGTTCACTTGGAGGAGCTCATGTGGTGTGAGAACAAAGCTCATAAGATCCGTCACACCTCACCTGCCTTCTCCAGTCTATTTACTATACACATGGTGCCCGGGACAGGGCGCGGGGCCAGTGATTTCCTCAAATCACATTACACGTAGCACATGACATGGAATTGCAGGCTTCCCTGTCCACTATTGCGTTTTTTCCTGGCTCTGGGACAGCGCTGCTAGTCACACATTGATGTTAAAGCTGGTGGCCTGCATTATGAGAACAGAGTATGCTGTTCTAGAGTTTTATATAATAATAATAATAATAATAATAATAATAATAATATTTGCCTAACTCCCAAAGAAATAAATGGGAGCTCCTGAAACAGCATATCACAGCTGTGTTCCCGAAACAGTTTAGCTTGGGAATTATGGAAGCAGTATAAGGCTATGATCACACATAGTATTTCCGTTAGCTCATTCGGTCAGTCTTTTTTAAACCAAAGCCAGTAGTGGATTGAAAACACAGAAATTTTACAAAACTTTCCATTATATATTTGCCTTGTCCCAGTTTTTGTTGAAAAAATACTGACGGAAATACTATGTGTGAACATAGCCTAAAACTGCACTCTTGGCTGCTTTTGTAACTGGATGGGGTTGGGAAACCCCATTTTACTGATAGATGTGGACGTTAGAGGTGGGACCTGTGTCTATCGGATATATATGGAATACCCAGTGGATATGTGATGTGAATGACCCAATGTACAAGGATATAACTAGATCCTGCACCCTACCGGTTGATATGCCAAAGTTAGATTACTCACACATGTCCAAAGTTTTGATCAGTTAGGGCCTCGCTGCTAAGACCCTTACTGATCTCTAGGGGTAGCCAGGAGAAGAGCATGGCTAAGTGCTTCACTCCTCAATTCAATGCTTCTTACAATTGGTCTCAGCACTGAAGCGCCAACATTAGAGATGAGCGAACCTGGAGCATGCTCGAGTCGATCCAAACCCGAACTTTCGGCATTTGATTAGCGGTGGCTGCTGAAGTTGGATAAAGCCCTAAGGCTATGTGGAAATCATGGATATAGTCATTTTTTTTCCAGACAACCTTAGAGCTTTATCCAAGTTCAGCAACCCCAGCTAATCAAATGCCGATTGTTCAGGTTCGGATCGACTCGAACCCGAACCCGGTTCGCTCATCTCTAGCCAACATATCTAAACTTTTGTCTGTGTGAGTTTTTTTTTTATAAATGGCAGTAACGCTTTAATCTAAATTTTCACCATAATAGAAGATAAAATGTAAAAAACGTTACAACTCACCAGGCCGTCTATAGATGCCGCATTGCAAGTCTCAGATCTAAGATAGAAAGGTCAGGTGCACAGACGTTGGGTCGGACAACGACCCATTAAAAACATCTTGAGGTGGTGGTTCTCGGAACTAATGCATTTCAAGCCTACACGGTTCTATGGTCTCGCCATTAAGCACTGTGTATAGGAGGGTTGAATAGTGTCAGTTACAGGGACCTCAATACTAATTTTTTTAAATTCTTTATTTAATAAATTTTAGGTTTGTAATTGAAAAAAATTTAGTTTTAATTAATTGAATGCATCTGTAATTGAGATAATAACTCAGGCCCAGTTCCATTGGATCAGAAGAATTTAACTAGGAGGCAACATGTTCCTGTCCTGATTACTAGAGCCATCCTGTATTTGGCATCTTAGCTGTGCATTCAGTTTTCCTGCCTAGGATTCATCTATTTGTTCATATCAAGTTGTGTATGAACAGTTTGTCCTAAGGAAACCCAAGAATTTGGACTAATCATTGTGTCGGAAGGCATTTCTGCCAGTGTAATGTGCCAGCTCCCTGCACAGGCTTCTGGGTGACACTATTACTGACACTGGACAGTGCCGGAAAATGCTTGGCACAGACGGTGTTAACAGCTTATAATGTATGATGAGTTTAATAGCTTTTCAGATTAAAGATCATGATCCAAAAGTGCAAAGATAGCAATGTTCTGCCAGCCAAACCTTCTGGTTTCATTTCATAAGGGGAAGCAGGTAATAAATAATAGTAAATGAATGGCAGCATACAGGTAACACTGTACAGATTCAAGACGGAACTTACTTTTAACACATTTATTCATTGAAAATTAAAAATCGTTAAAGTTATGGCAGCTGTGGATTAATATAAGGTTCCCCAATTCAGGTTTCCCATCAATTAGACAAAGCAAAGAGTGTCTCCTGTTCTGGAGGACTCAGCATGACCATGCATTCTACAACATTGTCATTGATTTCAGTGGGTAATGTGTAATTCTTCATTTCTCCTGTGGTGGAGCTGTAGGGAGATATAACGCTTGTCAGATTCTTCTGCAGATTACAAATTGTTGCTGGTTTTTGGGATCTCAGGCATTAAAAGACCAGTTTATCATTGCGGGAACCAGTGATCAGCTTCTCATTGTGGGAACCAGTGATCAGCTTCTCATTGCAGGAACGAGTGATCAGCTTCTTATTGCGGTAACCAGTGATCAGCTTCTCATTGCGGGAACCAGTGATCAGCTTCTCATTGCGGGAACCAGTGATCAGCTTCTTATTGCGGGAACCAGTGATCAGCTTTATATTGCGGGAACCAGTGATCAACTTCTTATTGCGGGAACCAGTGATAAGCTTCTCACTGCGGGAACAGTGATCAGCTTCTTATTGCGGGAACCAGTGATCAACTTCTTATTGCGGGAACAGTGATCAGCTTCTCATTGCAGGAACCAGTGATCAGCTTCTCATTGCGGGAACCAGTGGTCAGCTTCTCATTGCGGGAACCAGTGGTCAGCTTCTCATTGCGGGAACCAGTGATCAGCTTCTCATTGCTGGAACCAGTGGTCAGCTTCTCATTGCGGGAACCAGTGGTCAGCTTCTCATTGCGGGAACCAGTGGTCAGCTTCTCCTTGCGGGAACCAGTGGTCAGCTTCTCATTGCGGGAACCAGTGATCAGCTTCTCATTGCAGGAACCAGTGATCAGCTTCTCATTGCGGGAACCAGTGATCAGCTTCTCATTGCGGGAACCAGTGGTCAGCTTCTCATTGCGGGAACCAGTGGTCAGCTTCTCCTTGCGGGAACCAGTGGTCAGCTTCTCATTGCGGGAACCAGTGATCAGCTTCTCATTGCAGGAACCATACTGATAAGACTAGAGTTATCCTTTAATATTTATGTTTGTGAGCCAATTGATTTCAATGGGATCTGTGTAGTGGTTGATGTCCCCCAGTCACTCTCTATGGGGATTCTGAACATTGTCAAGCTCAGCACTCAAAAATGTTTGGAAGTCATATAGACCAGCGCTTCTCAAGCTTTTTTTTACTGGAGCCTCACCCAACAGACCAAGGCAATGCCTGGGCCTCACCAGACTGACCAAGAGGATGCCTGGGCCTCACTATCTGTGGTGAAAGTCCATTTAAAAGCTGGAAAAAATGCTAGGGCCGCCTTTCACTCATCTCCCAAGCTCTATATACTAATAAAGCAAGTACAAAATAAGTTAATAATGTTGCTAAAATGGAGATTTTTGCCAACAGCAAAAGGACTGTGCAGATCATAGTCACTGTTGTGAAAACTGGCTCCCCAGCTGGGCCTCACCAACAACTATTGGGCGCCTCAGTTTAAGAAGCACTGATATAGACAATAAATGGAGTGCTGGATGTACTCCTGTGGTGCACTTTATTCATGAAAGGGTAGAATTTTTTCTGGATAGGGGATAACTTTTGAAGATAAGAATATTCCTTTAACTCTTTTACCCTCCTAAACCACCACTTTTTATATAATATTAGGTGATACAAACTGAAACCCCCTAGCCCTGCAAGGATGTTAAATATTAATTTATAATTACCTAAATGAAAGAGAAGAACTGGGACACTGGGCGCGACTGGAGCATGCCAAAGTCCAATCGTTTGCCATTTGAAAACTGGTGGTTGAAGAAGTTGGATGCAGCCCTAGAGAGTCCTGGAAAACATGGATACAGTTTATGGCCTACGGCAGAATCTATCTTTTCCCGCACTCCCTAGGGTTGCATCCAACTTCTTCAGCTACCGGTATTCAAATGCCAAGCGATCAGACTCGTGCATGATCCAGTTACGCTCATCTCTACTGGGCACTTGTTTCGGAGACGTCCTAGTTTCTTACTTCTAATGTTGTTGATCAGGTTTGAGTCAGTACTTTGGAGTTACACCAAAAAAATCTAAATCATCCTTCAAAACGTTTGTTTTCATCTCTTTATCATCCCTTTCTTCTTGTCTTCTTCTATTAAGATTAATTCCTTGAAGTCCATGAGAATGAGACATAGTTGAGATATAACCTTTTAATCTATTCAAGGTTAAAAAATACAACTTGTTTCTGAACACAAACTAACCTTTTAAGTAAGTGCCATCTAATACTATTTATTGTGCATTGTTATCATTTCATATCAACATCTCCACATCTTTTTCTTTTAAATCAACTGGTTTCAGAAAGTTACATAGATTTGTAATTTACTTTTTTTTAAAACAAATCTCAAGTCTTACCATACTTATTAGCTGCTGTATGTTCTGCAGAAAGTGGTGTATTATTTTCAGTCTGACACTGGACATACAGCAGTTGATAAGAATAAGAGGATTTGAGATTTTTAAATAGAACTAAATTACAACTCTATATAACTTTCTTATGCTGCGTTTACAGGGAACGATTATCGTGGGTAGTAGAAAACTTTTTACTAACTATTTAAAAGGGTTAATCAGCTTCTAATATTGATGATCTATCCAGAGGATAGGTCATCGGTTATGAGAACAGCAGGGGTGCCCGGAGTTGCTGATTAATCCGAATGACAGGTCATCCAAGCTTTAAACTAGTCAGTCTTAGGACCTGCTGCTTGTACAATTTGTTGTCACATCTTAGGTCTTGTGTAAATTCAGGTTGGCATAGCCACACCAGAGATTTGTAATTTAGTTATATTAAAAAAAAAAACTCAAGTCTTCCACTACTTATCAGCTGCTTTATGTCCTGCAGGAAGTGCTATTTTTCTCAGTCTAGAGAGCAGGAGAGGTTTACTATGGGAATTTGTTACTTCTCTGGAAAGTTCCTGACATGGACAGAGGTGGCAGCAGAGAGTACCGTTGACAGACTGGAAAGAATACACCACTTCCTGCAGGACATACAGCAGCTGAAAAGATCCCTGGCAATTTCACGCACCAGTTGATTTGAAAGAAAAAAAGTTTGTCGAACAACCCCTTTAGGGTAATAATGTGCCAAGATGAACATTCTACGCCAAAGTTGAGGAAAACATAGCATGCCCTAAATATAGCATTATTTTTAGCACTTTGCTCGTAGGTTTTCTATAGGGGTGTTTGCCGTTATCTAACCCAGTTATCAGTTCAGAAATAAAGACCACGGGTGCTGGTGCAGAATATACAGACTGGGGGAGATTTATCAAACATGGTGTAAAGTGAAACTGGCTCAGTTGCCCCTAGCAACCAATCAGATTCCACCTTTCATTTTCCAAAGAGTCTGTGAGGGATGAAAGGTGGAATCTGATTGGTTGCTAGGGGCAACTGAGCCAGTTTCACTTTACACCAGGTTTGATAAATCTCCCCCACTGCGTGTACACCTCTAAAACACTACATTTACTAAAGAGACTAAAAAACATAGACTCCGTAATATACAATGGCGATCCGGACAGATCAAAAAGCAGCCATATATGTGGCCATACAGCCTCTAAAACAGCAGGCTCAACATTATGTCAGATAAACACCTAAAGCATATAGAAAATGAATTAAAATGATCTCAAGTATGTAGATTTGCCAGGTGGATAGTAGTAGCTTTTTAAAGGGGTTCTCTGGAGAAACAAAATAGTTTTCAAATCAACAGATTTATGAATTACTTCTATAAAAAAAAACAACAACTCATCTTCCAGTACTTCCAGCTGCTGTATGTCCTGCAGAAAGTGATGTAATCTTTCCAGTGTGACGCAGTGCTCTCTGCTGCCACCTCTGTCCATTTCAGGAACTGTCCAGAGCAGTAGCAAATCTCCATAGAAAGACAGAGGTGGCAGCAAAGAGCACTGTGTCAAACTGGAAAGAATACACCACTTCCTGCAAGGCATACAGCAGCTGATAAGTACTAAAAATATTTTTTTTAAATATAATTTACAAATCTGTAAAAAATTCTGACACCAGTTAACTTGAAACCATTTTTTCCCAGAGTACACCCAGTCTGTGATTTCTCTTCTATAAACGACATAAAAAAATCATGCTATTATTGTAAAGAACAGAATAAAAACCCACAAAAATGCAAAGAAAATCACATGTACTATTTAAAAAAACACTTAATAGGACTGTGTGAAGGAGGCCATACAGCAGTGTTATTAATTCAGACATGTTTTCTTGACCCGCAGTCTGAATACATCCAATTTTCGGATTACAGCACAGAGCGTCGATCTCTTCTTCTGCCGCTACAAACAGTAATTATTCCTTTTCAGACTCGGAATCTCTTTTTGCATAATGTGAATTCCATGATTGTTTTGTTTAAAGAAATAGCCGCAGAGCGTCTAAAAGAGGACGTCACTGGTAACGCAGGGCTCGGTGCCAGCACTTAGCCTATACAGCCATATGTTTATGAATTCCAGCCAATTTACATTGCCTCTATTTGCTTAGTAACAGCGGCTGGAGGCGAACACTTTTATGGCGTTTCCTGTGTCCCCAAGACATTCGAATAAATGACATTAAACACGAGGTTGCTGAGCACGAAGTGCAATTCTGAGGGTCTAAATGGCAAGTGCTGTGAGTGGAGTAAATATAGAAATGGAGCTGTAAGCAGTGTTTCTCACAGTATCCAGATCCATCCAGCACGCTCAGTCCTCTATGTCTTGTGATATGACACTTGACTGGTATAAAACTTCACTTAAGGACTCTTAAAGTGAACCTGGGACCTAAGCGGTGATTTTATGGGCTGTAAGGGTATTTCTAAGATTGGAGCACAGTGGTTAATATGATATTAAAGAATATGACGGCTGCAAATCATGGAAGGTTAAATTAGTAATAATACATTGTATTATAAAAGTGTTAGGCTGGTCACATGGCTAAATCATAGCCTAAATGGGGCTGCATAAAAGGTTAATATAAGTGAATGAGGTGGCATTATGATCCACAAGCGGTCATGACTAGTGGACGGACCTGTCAAACGGTTTCGGGGCAGCGACACCTTCCGAACCTTTATTCTCTGCATTTTATTCTCTGCAGCTATAGAAGGTGGATGCCGCCCTAGGGAGTCCAGGTTGTATCCATGTTTTCCTGGCAGCCCTAAGGCGGCATCCAACTGCCAGATTATCCAGAGCTGCCGGATAATCCGTTCTGTTGCACACCATGCAAGGAACTTGGGCATGAGACCTTAACCTACATCTACAGGGAGGCAGCACTATCTAAGCCTACATCTACAGGGAGGCAGCACTATCTAAGCCTACATCTACAGGGAGGCAGCACTATCTAAGCCTACATATACAGGGAGGCAGCACTAGCTAAGCTTACATCTGCAGGGAGGCAGCACTAGCTAAGCTTACATCTGCAGGGAGGCAGCACTATTTAAGCTTACATCTGCAGGGAGGCAGCACTATCTAAGCTTACATCTACAAGGAGGCAGCACTATGTAAGCCTACATCTGCAGGGAGGCAGCGCCATGTAAGCCTACATCTACAGGGAGGCAGCACCATGTAAGCCTACATCTACAGGGAGGCAGCATTATCTAAGCCTACATCTATAGAAAGGCAGTACTATCTAAGCCTACATCTACAGGGAGGCAGCACTATCTGCGTTTACAAAATTTGCAGAGAGACAAATAGGCAGTACTATCTGTGTTTACAATATTTACAGAAAGAAAGGAAGGAGGACAATCTGTGCTTACATCATTTACAGAAAGACTGGGAAGTATCACTATCTGTGCTTACATCATTTACAGAAAGACAGGGAAGCAGCACTATCTGTGCTTACATAATTTACAGAAAGGAAGGGAAGCAGCACTTTCTGTGCTTACAACATATACAGAAAGACAGGGTATTATGTACAACAGTTCCGGTGGACAACACAAACAGTACAACTGTATAGGACTGTGCCTATTTAATATATCTAGTCCACCAAACACATAACTTAAGGCGATCTATCTACAAGAATTGTACCAAAGAACACCCAGATCATAGCCAAAAACATCATATATTTTATTCAACAACAAAAAAAAATATTTTTTAAAAATGCATAAAAACTCAAGGAAACAACACTCCAGTACTTAATCATGTAACTTGCTTGGTGGGTATTAAAGTATTACTTGTATAACATCAATCCATTTTCATGTAATAACAGAGCACATTGATATAATAAATAGTAACTAGGGGGCATATATTTAATCCAAGTGAAGAATGCATATATCACAACAAGTAATAAGTAACCGTCAATGACATATTAGTGACACCCTATATCCACAGTCCTATCCGCCCACAACTACACAATAATAACATGTATCACAAACATCTATGCTCCTATTGCACCTTACCCATCATGTAAACGCAAGGGACCCTATTCACTATCACTATCTGTGCTTACATAATTTACAGAAAGACAGGGAAGCAGCACTATCTGTGCTTACATAATTTACAGAAAGGAAGGGAAGCAGCACTATCTGTGCTTACATAATTTACAGAAAGGAAGGGAAGCAGCACTATCTGTGCTTACAACATATACAGAAAGACAGGGAAGTAGCACTATCTGTGTTTACATCATATACAGAAAGACAGGGAAGCGGTACGAACTGTGTTTACTATCTAAGCCTACATCTACAGGGGGGCAGCACTATCTGTGTTTACACAATTTTCAGAGAGACAAAAAGGGATTAATATCTGTGCTTACATCATATACAGAAAGACAGGGAAGCAGTACTATCTGTGTTTGCAATATGTACAGAGAAGTGGGATGACAGCGCTATCTGCGGTCACACCATTTACAGAGAGGCAGTACTATGTGTGCCTACATCACTTCGAGACAGGAAGGCAGTATTATCTGTGCTCACATCATTTAAAGGGAGACAGTACTAACTATGGTTACATTGCTTACTATTGCTCTGTGTCCATAGAGTTAGTCCTAAGACTGATCAATCTTCCCCTAAATGCCAGTGTTTTTTATTAGCAGGCCCCCTGCATGTCTCTATGGTAGATCACTAGATATGAGCGAACCTGGAGCATGCTCGAGTCGATCCGAACCCGAACTTTCGGCATTTGATTAGCGGTGGCTGCTGAAGTTGGATAAAGCCCTAAGGCTATGTGGCTGTATCCATGTTTTCCAGACAAACTTAGAGATTTATCCAAGTTCAGCAGCCATAGACATTGTGTGAACATAGCCTAATGATGTAAAAATCTTAAAGCAATATACCTGATGGTACATTTGCTTTGAGGAGTCACAGTGCTTTCTCCTGCCACCTATGTCTGTGAGCAGTAGAGGTTTACTATAGGGATTTGCTGCTGCTTTGGACAGTTCCTAAAATGGACAGAGGTGTCAGCAGAGAGCACTGTGTCAAACTGGAAAGCATACACCACTTCCTGCAGGACATACAGCAGCTGATAAGTACTTGAAGACTTGAGATTTTTTAATAGGAGTAAATTACAAAGCTGTAGCATTTTCTGGCACCAGTTGATTTGAAAGAACAATTCTTTGGGTTTACTACCCTTTTAAGTTTTTTTGGAAGTTTTCCACATTAAGGTGCTTCAATCCATGTTATGATACCACTTTTTCTACCGGATTAGGATTTGCTGTCAAAATTTTGAAGACCAATCCTAACCTGTGTAAATTGTGAATTCAGCCGTGGTCTGGAAACACAATACAGGTATAATCCACAGGTTGATATTCAATATTTTTTTTTTCACAAACACCTAAAAATGAGTGCTTATTCTGTAAACACCACCAGCGACCTTCAAGGTTGTACATTACTTTCTATTACAGTTAGTAAGTTTCAGTGAGTATAATCTAGCAGCTCCTCTAGCTGCACATTGCTACTTATATAATGCTGAGGAATTTACACTATAAAGTAGAACATTTGAGATAAAGGGATAAGCCAGTTATTCTGAATGTGTTCCTGGCTGAATGCAGATTAGGCCGTGTCTCAGACCCTGCTTATGAATGCATCAGCCAGGGGCCTTCTTATTTTCTGTTTAACTGGCAAGAAATTGCTTCGCTAAATGCATAAGAATAATTTCAAGGGTTATTAACGTCTCCGAGTTATTCATTATGAGCGCGCACTGTATAAGCCTTTGTGCTTGGGGTAACAAAAACAATATGGGAAAAACAGTATTGCATTTATGGGTCACTGGAAGGTTCGTAGAAGATTGAATGCTCAGTATGTTGGCTGCTCTACTATCAGAATCTCTGTGTGGGATAGGTTTATTATAGGGGTTAATAACTAATAAGAAAGGCTAGAACAAATAACTCTGATTTTGCAGATAGTCCCCAAATAGTGAGCCCCCCACACACACACAGAATGTGTAGGCCACCACTACGTCCTCTCGGCCAATTTAGAAACACTACATAACTTTATGGGGAAATGGGGTTTTTTTCACAAAAAATTGAGCATTGTACAAAAATGTGTGACCTCATCATCAGTTTTCTGATGGACGCATTGATAAATTCCCCCCCATGTGTACATTGGGTTTTGCCTACAGCTCACTGTGCACACGTAGGGGATTTCCTTATACTACCTATTCTGCCCTGTGCAGAATGTTTCTCATGTGAAGTCAAGCTGTAATATTATTCTCCCGTCCTAATTTTAGGAGGTATGTCTGACTAGAAGGTAACGGTTTGAAGGTTGATCTTCCCGATTGCCCAAGGTCCAGGGTTAGGCTTTTTAGTAAGGCAGTGTTCACACACAGAGGTTACAAGCTATGCAGCCAATTTCCTTGTGGCCCAATCACATGCATGGTACTGTGAATTACTGCAGTTTTGCAATGTAAAAAATGTGTTTCACCCTAAAAAAACGCACAGCCAAATACTGTATTGCAGAACTGTGGTTATTCAGGATAAAATGCACATTACTGCTGCATGTGAATTCAGTAAAGCTTTGTGTTATGTCTGCCCCTTTTCAGACCTCAGTGTGGTCCTCTGTTTGTAAAGTACAGAGACTGTGCTTTTGGCCATGACTCAGTGTGCAGGTTTTCTACCAGTCTGAACTTTGTCTTATTCCAGCACTTGTGTGGTGATTGAAAGGTTTCACCACACCCTTCTGGTTTCTTCTGCTAGCCCTAGCCAGGCTACAGATGGTTTAGACTGAGTAGTGATAGACAGTTGCCTTCTTCACTTATCTCTGTTCCCTGCCAGTCTATGACCTGTGTGGTCTAGATGTCAGAGGACTGGTCCAATCGTTCTCATAAGAAGTCTACTTTTGCTCTTGGACAATGCTTGTGATAGTCTTTTGTAGCTTGAGCTGGCATTTCATATTGGATTAGATTGCTTGGTATCCTGACCTCTTTGCCTGTCTTTCTTACATCTGTTTTTGTACTGTTCTGCTATCTCCAGTTTGACCTGTATTTGCCTGACCATTCTTTATTGTGTTTGTCTGTCTTGTCTCATTCTGTGTTTCACGTACCTAGCTTAGGGAACGTTGCCCAGTTGTCACCCGATTGCCTAGGGTCGGATTGGTAAGTAGGCAGGGACAGTCTAGAGGGGCCCAGCACTAAGGTTCACATTGTCTGTCCCCATCCATGTTCCAGGATCCCCTGAACTTAGCCTCATAGCAATAATTGCAGTTATACTCAGCTCTAGTGGTTATACTACCCCATGAAGGCCCTTATGGATTGGGTTTATGTGTCAAACTACCATAAGCCTAAGACCATTGTGCATAGCCAAACAATTAATAATGGACTGATTCAAAAAGCATGACCACTAGAACCTACATGAGTGATGAAGCAACATCTTCATCCTCTTCTAGTCTGATAGATAAGCCTGCATGCACTCTAGAAGAACAGATCCTACTACACAAATCTTTGGTCGCAGTGCTACTCAATATATAGATATATATTTGGAGTATGAGCCTCACCTTCAAGTCTTTCAGTATTTATCAGCTGCTGTATGCCATGCAGGAAGTGGTGTATTCTTTTTGGTCTGACACAGTGCTGCCCCCTGTGTCTGGGACAGGAACTGTCCAGAGCAGGAAAGGTTTTCTATGGGGATTTTCTACTGCTCTGGACAGTTCCTGGCGTGAACAGAGGTGGCAGCAGATAGCACTGTGGTAGACTGGAAAGACTATACCACTTCCTGCAGGACATACAGCAGCTGATAAATACTGGAAGACTTGAAAAGAAGTAAATTACAAATCTATATAAAACTCTAACACCAGTTGATTTGAAAGAAAAAAAAATGCCAGCATGAGCCCTTTGGGTGGTCAAATGTACCAGATAGCTGTTACCATTTCAGAAATATGCAGACTAAAAATCCTGGGGTTTAATATACCTTTAAGGGTTTCTGGTTTCCAGGTAATGTAATATAGATCCACTACAACTAATTATCTTAGTGGGAATCTAGGAAAACGTTCCCCGGCCTATAACAATGACTAGATTGTGTGCTTGCTTAGAAGCAGAGTAGAGTGGAAAAATAGATGAGATGGACTCATTCCTTGTTAGATTTACTGGAGCTGTGACGTTCATTCCACATGTGATGGAAAATATTCCATTGTAATTTTGGGTAGAAATATCCAACAACCTCGTGGTCCCTTAATTGTATCTGCAGCCAGTTATAATACGAGTCCTGTATAATCACACTCCTGCTGTTCCGAGTCAGAAGTCATAGAAATGCTAGATCTGCTGCCAGGATTGCGGAGATTGTTGGAAAGGTTACTCTAACTGGGCGTCTTATTAGATATATACTAATAGGCCATAAGAGAGAAGAGAACCCTTATCTGTTTTCATAAGATTTTATTAAGTTTTCAAATGTTTTTAAAACATACAAACAATATGCCCAACATAGGCAATAACATCAAGGCACAACATAGGCTAGCCATAACAAAGACAGGTAGAAAGTTGGCAATATTCCTCCTTCAGAACCAGTTCGACCCCGATGAACATGTAGTAAGATACCTAATCACTGTTTTCCAACAGTTCTTCATACCGGGTGTCCCATTACACATTACCAGTTCCCACCCGTCATTCAACCAATACAAAATAAAGAACTTATCTCATAACTTCACACATAACAGACATAATAGACAGGACAATCACAAAGACAAAGGAAATCCATTCACATCCCGTGCTCCTCCCAACAGGCATTCCATCTAAACTCTTCCGGAACTTGGGTCTAGATATGTTATCCAGGGTTGCCTCACCTTCAAGAACCAGTCCTCTCTATCGTTCAAAATCGAGGACAGGTGATCATTAACCATGATCCAATTAAGTTGGACTTTACCAGATCAAGCGGGACTACTGCCTTCTTCCATGAGGTGGCAATGGCTATTTTAGCAGCTAGAAAGAGGTATGAAGCAAAACGTTGAGATGCCCTTTGCATGTTGGAAATTTATACATTCAATAATGCATACTCAGGCAACATTCTAACATTACATTGAGTCAGAGAAAAAAGCATAATAAAGATTCTCCGCCAAAATCTCTTAACTTTCGGGCACGTCCACCATGTATGGAGCATAGTGCCTTCAGCCCCACATCTACGAAAACAGTCTGCTGGATAGTCCGGGACCATTTTTTCAATGCGGACTGGAACCAAGTACCATCTGAGCAAGACCTTATAATTTGCTTCAACCAGAGCTACATTTGAGAACCCTTATCTGGTATTACATAGAGCTGTCACAATGACAGTGTGCTTAGTCTTTCTTTGTTTCCATTTTATAATAATATGAATAATAATAAGTGGTGACCCAGGTGTGCTAAGTGTTACTTGCAAGGGAGGATGTTGCTGTACCGCTGCAACACTTGTCATGGGCTCGGAGTGGTAGTAGCTCTCCCTAGGTTCCAACACTTGCCCCTCAATAGGTTGTCCCTGATGTTCCCTTTGCAGTGTAGTGCTGCAATATAGGAAGACACAGAGGCTAAGATAAGTGAGCCACATGGAAAGTTTATTATAAGTTTTCTTAAAGACAGAGTGCAGTGTATTTTTAAGAATCAGCTAAAATACAGTGCACAGTGCGTGCACAGTGAGTTTTAGGCCTGAGAGGTAGTTTTGCCAGCTTTTTGCCTTCAAGAGGCCCCCTCCAATCATTAGTTATAGCCAGGTGAAACCATCTTCTGGGGCTTCATAGACTATAATGGAGCCCCTTCTCCTATAATTTAGTTGGAAAGTGCACACTTCTGCATGCTTCTTCCAGCTATAACTAAAGATCAGAGGAGGTTTCAGTAGTGAGACCCCGACTAATCTTAGCTTTTGATATGTCTGTGCACCATGTTAAAGGGGAACTCCAGGTAGAGGTTTAAAAAAATGAAACTTCTGCAGAAGTATATAGCATTACTTACTTATCTATCCCAGTTTTTTAACTACCAAAAATCCATTTGTTTTGGGGGGTTTTGTTCTGTTTTGTGTTTCTGCACTTCCTGGTTGAGCAGTTGTACACAGTACTACAGGCTTCAGAATGCAATGCTTCAGAGAAATCAGTGAAATCAGAGAAATCAGTGCAACAGCTGCTTCTGGCTGGTGAGGAGATGGTGAATCACTCAGAGGATTAGGGAACCAGCCCCGCCTCCTGTGACATCACGCCCTGCCCCCTGTCTGCATCATCAGCCTGATCTCAGCAAACACACACAATGTGAGACAGAGGCCTGGAAGATTTGTCTCCTAAGGGGGGAGAGCAGAAGGAGCAGGAGACAATGTGGATTGGCACAGAGGCCAGGGGGTCGGCCGGGCTCTATCTCGGGACTGGGGGGGCGGTTCCCTTTAAGCTTTTTTAAAGTCTCTGATAGTGTAGAGAAAACTTGAGTCTCACCGGTAGGCCTATCCAAATACGCATGGCACTCATTTGGAGGTATTCTGACAACCTTGGCTACAGTTGTCATAGACTTTAAGACTTAGAGGAATAACCTTTACTTACAGCAATGACTGATCCAACAGTGCTGGAAGAGGCCAGATCTATTAGCACAAGCCTCAGGCTTGCACAACTGAGCAGAGATAGCTGAGCAGAGATAGCTTCTTAACTTATGCTGAACAAACTGAGCAGGAGACAGTGGGGTACGTTGGATAGTTGCACTTTTCCAACTGCTTGAGATGCATCTTTGTTCAAACTTGCAGGATACTTGAGAGCGACAAACCTCCATGATGTGAACAGGTGTGATCTTCTCGTGGTAGTTACCCCTTTAGTGATTTAGCAGTCCATGGCATGATTTGCAGGAGCATGTAGAGGAAATACTACCCATCTTAGCCGAATCCACTCCTTCTCTACTCTGATACCAAGCTAGGCTGAGCACATGGCTCTCTCCACCGGACTTATAAGTAAAGGCCAAGACTTGTTTCCTCTCACGCACCTACAAGAGAAGAAATAGCTTTTGCCATCTTGTGGCTAAAATGCAGTAGGCACCTTTTACCCACAGAATACCCTAAAATATGCCTAGATTCAGTGCCAACATACATACATACATACATACATACAAATACAGCAGTGGCACACAGGTTCTGGGACTCTGGATTATGGCACTGGATTTACAAATACCGACCAAACTCATGACTTTTAGACCTAACACTAAAACAGTAATAAAACAGTACATTTAACTTATTATTATTATTGCTTTCAACTTTCTAGGGTTTTTTTTTCACTGATGGTTATTCCTTAGGATAAGTCATCAGTGATTGATCAGTGAAGAAGGTCTGTTCCTTTGTCTCTCCAATAAGCAAAAAGAAAGAACCTGTGCCTGGTACTGCAGCCCAGCTCCAATTTTTTAGAGTACTGCAGTACAGGTATAATGCCATTTTTCTCTAGCTTATTATATGGATCTGTGGGGCTGTGACTACCAACAGTTATATACGATGGCCCGCTCTACTTATAGGACTTCAATTAATAATGAATCTGTGCTTGACTTCAGTCTCCCCCTCCGCATCTTATCCAGAAATCTGAGAACTAGGGTGCAGTATACCAAGTCCTTGCATGCTTCAGCTGTCTCTGGGCCTCTCAGTGACATGGCTGAAACCAGGAGGTCACCACTTATTTACATTCCTTAACTAACACAATTGGTTCTGCAGGATCAAACAACATTTTCAACTACTGAGCTAAAAGCCATTAGTAGAAGACATGACAGCTCTCCTGACATGTCTATTTTCCTAACTAATTGAATTCTTCTTTAAGAGTAGAGGAGCCTTCCTTATAACTTTACATTATTAGTCAACATTGGTCTACTAATAAACTAATAAAAGTTTTTTGACAAGTCTCCATGTGTCAATTTTTTTTTTAAAGTGACAGGTAAAAGTTAAACAAGTTAGTCCACTTTAAAGGAGTACAATGGCAAAAAAAAAAATAAAAAAATCTGAAGCCTTCCAGTACTTATCAGCTGCTGTATATCCTGCAGGAAGTGATGTATTCTTTCCAGTCTGACACAGTGCTCTCTGCTGCTACCGCTGTTAATGTCAGGAACTGTCCGGAGCAGTAGCAAATCCCCATAAAAAACCTCTCCTGCTTTGGACAGTTTGAAATAAAAATTGCCGGAGTTTCCCTTTAAGTTAAAGGAGTTGTCCAATGAGTAAGACTATTAAGAGGGGGGACCTTACAGGGGGATCTGACTGCTGGGATTAATGCTTCTTTTATTATCTATGGAATCTGCCAGATACAGCTAAGTACAGTACTCAGCTATCTATGGCAGCACCCCTCGAAAAAAAAAGAAGTGGTGGAGCACTTAGGAGTACTGCTTTATTCTAACCTTTTTTGAGATTTCAGGGTTCCCAGCAGTCAGACCCCACAATCATACACGTATACACAGTAGAGATAGACGTGATGGATTTTCACTACCCAACCCCTTTGTTCTTGGCTATGTTTAATGTTCATGTGTATGGGGAAGACGGGAGAGATTGAGGAATATCCTATATCTCAGCTTCCTGCACACCTGTAAATATTACCTGGGTTAGAAGATCAGGCGGTTACTTTACCATATGATGTATAATGGACATTGGTCTCTCTTAGGGCTTGTGTTATGATAAAACTAATAGTGATCTTGTCTTGTTGTGCTCTGCAGCCTCAGGACTGTCTTCTTCCCCATCTACTCCCACACAAGTGACCAAGCAGCCCAATTTCCCACTGGAATCCTACAAGCATGAGCCCGAACGGCTAGAGGCCAGGCTACGTTCCTTCTCCTCCCCACCGGACACGGGGCAGAGGTTTTCAATACCGCATCTACCAGTAACCATGACCAGATCTTCTCTAGTGTCTTCAACGTGTAGCGCTACCTCAAACCCAGTAAGTATTTCCTATATACTCCATCACCTTATACTGTAACAATTGTATATATCTAGTTATAGCAGGAATGGGAAACATATGACACTCCAGCTGTTGCAAAACTACAATTCCCATCATGTCTGAACAGCCAAAGCTTTAGTTTTCCATGGCATTTTTATCAAGTGTAGTTATGCAGATAATGTGTACATATGTTATATCTAATTTATCAGCCATAGGTTATTATATTATTCTATCTGACTTGACTGTACTATTAAGGGATCAAGCTTAGCACATTAACGATAATCCAATGTGCTAGTGCAAACAGTTCGAGGCTCCAAAGTGCAGGTGCAGATCACAATGTCCAACACCAGATGGTGCTAGTGTAAGTGCAGTACACAATGTCCAACACTAGATGGTGCTATTAGTAACTGTCAGTATACATTATGTAGGCAAGGTGCTGGTGGTCAGTAAACAAATACAGATTATGACTTTGCTTTTTAGTTTGTTTGTTTTTAGCTGTTCAGCTGCTGTGTTAAATGAAATGCTCCTTCTTTTCCAGCCAACCCTTTAATTGTCCTGATAATGATGATGTTTCCTATACATTTGTTTTCTAATCTCAACAACTATTTGGGGTCAGCGCATCAAAGCATACCAGGCATATATAAAATTCTTAGATAATGTCTAACTTGGCTGTAATCACTGGCCCAGCTTTTGCTTTTTCGTTTCTCACTCTTTGCTTTCTAAAAGCCCAAACGCTTTGATTTTTCTGTCTACAAACCCAAATTGGGACTTTTTTCTTGCACTTTTATTTTACACTATAAGGCTATGTTCACACAACATATATATTTGTATAATCTTAAATTTACAATGGCCATGATTTTCACAAAAATATACGTTACCTCTTCGTCTATGGGATCCCGGCCGAAGCGTATACACAGTGAATAGCGGCTGTAGAAACCTATGTCAGTGCACACTGTGGAGCGAGCGGCTTCGGCCTCTCGCTCCATAGTGTGCTGTGGGGAGTTCCGATGCGGAAGCGTATTGATGAGACTGCATTAGAACCCTGCGGCCGAAAAGATCATCTTTTCAGAGACCGGCTGTTCTCTTACATAGTGTGCACATAGTCTAAGGGTACAAACACACAAGCCGGATCCACAGCGGATTTATCGCTGCAAATTTGCAGTGGATCCCTTGCCTGCAGTTTGTATGGTAACTTTTTGTACAAGTAAGAGACCGCCCCGTTAACCCCCCGCCAGCTGGAGCATACATTACCTGCTCCACGATCTGGCTTGCTTTGGGGGCTCTGAACATGCCACTCAGCCAATAAGTGTGCTCAAGCGGGGAGGGACACTGATTGGTTGACCGGGACGTCCAGCTGGGAACCCCCGAAGCCAGCCGGATCGTGGAGCATGTAATGTATGCTCTGGCCGGCGGGGGGTTGACGGTGCAGTCTCCTTACATGTCTTCCCATACAAACTACAAGCAAGGGATCTGCAACGGATTTCACTGCAAATTTGCAACGAGAAATCCGCTGCAAATCCGGCGTGTTTGTACCCTTAAGGGACTTTTATAGGCAATCATTAGATTGCTTATATTTGTCAATACTAGTTAGATGAAGTAAAGTCCACAGCAGTCCAGATGTATGCCAAAATCGTGAGGGGATTTATTAAAAAAAAACATGTGGAAAATAACAGCAAGCACAAGCGTTCTAATTATTGTATATTTCGTCCCTTGAAGAGATGTGTAATTCTTAACTGCAAGACACTGCAAGCAACTGATGGCATCCCGCCGGTGTTCTGATGTGTCTTGCACTTAGGTATTGAATTTTTTGTTCTAATTTTTGTATAATTCATCACTTAACGGGATGTGTAAACGAAATATGCAAAAAGTTTCAAATAAACTGGTGTCAGAAAGTGCTAGGGATTTGTATTTACATCTGTTAAAAAATTTCCTGCAGGAAGTGGTGTATTCTTTTCAAACTGGCACAGTGCTCTCTGCTGCCATCTTTGTCCATGTCAGGAACTATGCAAGGCAGTAAAAAATCCCGATAGAATTCTCTCCTGCTCTCCAGACTGGAAAGAATACATCACTTCCTGCAGGACATACAGCAGCTTATATGTACTGGAAGACTTGGGATTTTTGTTTTTTGCTGGAGTATCCCTTTAAACAGTTTCATAGCTCCGGCATCTTTATGAATGATGATACTGGGAGCTCTGAAACTGCTTAAATATTCGTGCTACTGTACTGACCCACTGTGCCCACTGGTGACCACATGGCCTCAGATATGCAGCCTAGCATATAAACGGTAGATTAGCAAAAAAAAATTGAAACTGTTATTATATAGACTTTAAGCGTTACAGTCATTTAATGAACTTTTGTCATGTTGCACCGACACATGAGAAGTTTAAGGAGAAGTCCGGCAAAAATTTTTATTTAAGTATTGTACAGCCCCCCAAAATTTATACAAATCACCAATATACACTTATTACAGGAAATGCTTATAAAGTGCTTTTTTCCCTGCACTTACTACTGCATTAAGGCTTCACTTCCTGGATAAAATGGTGTTGCCACTTCCTGGATAACATGGTGATGTCACTTCCTGGATAACATGGTGATGTCACTTCCTGGATAACATGGTGATGTCACTTCCTGGATAACATGGTGATGTCACGACCCGACTCCTAGAGCTGTGCGGGCTGTGGCTGCTGGAGAGGATGATGGCAGGGGGATGCTCAGTGTCCCTCCAGTGCCCTGTGTCCCTCAGTTTCCCCCTGCCATCATCCTCTCCAGCAGCCACAGCCCAAACAGCTCTGGGAGTCGGGTTGTGACATCACCATTGTATCCAGGAAGTGACATCACCATTTTATCCAGGAAGTGACATCACCATTTTTTCGAGGAAGTGAAGCCTTGATGCAGTAGTTAGTGCAGGGAAAAAAACACTTTATAAGCATTTCCCGAAATAGGTGTATATTGGTGACTTGTATAACTTTTAGGGGGCAATACAATACTTTTTTACCAGCCTTCTCCTTTAAGATCGGTTGGGGTCTCAGTACTGAAACCCTCTACAATCATTAGTTATAGCCAGGTGAAACCGTCTTCTGGGGCTTCATGCCCATAATGCAGCCCCTTCTCCTATAATTTAGTTATAAAATACACGCTGCATGCTTCTTCCAACTATAACTAAAGATCAGAGGAGGTTTCAGTAGTGAGACCCCGACCAATCTTAGCTTTTGATGTGTCAGTGCACCACGTTAAGTAATTTGAATGACAGGTGCCCTTTAATAAATATGGACAGCTGATGTTTTTCCTTGGATGGATTATGAATCCTTGCAGCCCTGTAAGATTTGTAAGAGAGTAAAGATGACTGATGGCCGGCAGCTTCCTTCCCACTTACACGTCTTGATGGCTTAGACAAATGGATATACTACTTGTACATTTGCTGCTTATCTCCAGGGAAGATAGGGAATCGACAGGTAAAACTTCAACTACAAGTCAGGCAGAGTCAGTTTCTGACCTCAATTATTGCTGCAGGTTCCTATTAAACATTGGATCTGTATAACCCGGATGGGCAATTGTAATATTAAAGGGGTATCCTGCTCAAACATAGCTTTTCTCTACGTCCCCCCCTCCTCCTCCCCCTCCTCCTCCTCCTCTCTTCCGAGACGGCTGGTGTAAGTCCCTGGCAGGCTGTATATGCAACTTAGGAGAAACAGATTGCTGAACTCAGGGAGACCAGCCAAACGACAACACTGCCGGCTGCTAGTGAAAGTGCTTAATGCAGTGAAGTCCTAGGTGCATTGCCCCCTGGGAAACATGAATATGCAAAAGAAGAGCCCATGGAGCCTCATTGAAGAGTCTCAAAACACAGGACTAGCCAGATATCTCTCCGGGAAGGACCCAGCCAAGGGGTGGCTCCAGTTAGGAAACCACTAAAACCACCATATTAAGCGTCCCTATAAGTCAATGTAATGACAAGGGAAAAACCAAGGCTAGGTTACCATCCACATACAGCTGTGTCGGGGTGTTGCCCCTCATCAGTGTGGAGCAGGATTCTGGCTAGGTGGGAGCAATGCCTAGTAGAGCCATAGGAGAAACAGATTGCTGAACTCAGGGAGACCAGCCAAACGACAACACTGCCAGGTGCTAGGGAAAGCGCTCAATGCAGTGAAGTCCTAGGTGCATTGCCCCCCTAGGAAACATGAATATGCAAAAGAGAAGCCCGTGGAGCCTCATTGAAGAGTCTCAAAACACAGGACTATGATACGGCTCCATTGACTGTAATGGAGACGCATCCTAGAAGGGCTGGGGTCGGCCCGTCTCCAGTGCTTCAGCCCGGGCCTGATGGTACATTCACTTTAAAGTGACTGTACCACCAGGCCCAGGCTGAAGCACTGGAGGCGGGCTGACCCACCCTTAGTGGGAGGAAACCCCCGCCCCTCTATGATAGGGTTCCATTGTTTCTAATGGAGTCACGTCATGGAGGGGCTGGAGTTTCTTCCCACTAAGGGTGGGTCGGCCCGCCTCCAGTGCTTCAGCCTGGGCCTGGTGGTGCAGTCACTTTAAGCTTCATTTACTTCAATGGAACTGAGTTCCAAACCCCACCCAATCTGGAGACAAGAGAGGGGGAAAAGTGGCAATATTTTTGTAAGGCTGGATAACCCCTTTAATCTGAGGTCCAGTTGCCAATGAACTCACTGTGATTAATCCTCACAGCATTTCAAAGTTGCTACAAAGTTACAGATAGGGACTTGTTTACATCAGCCGTTTTGGAAGGGTGGGGGAGACGACGGAGAGAAAAGCTCACACACAGATTTTTGTGTCTTCAGCAGAAAGCAGCAGCTAAGAACTGGGGGAAGGAGCCTGAATAGATAATAACAACTATGGAAGGAATTGATAGTCCCACTATGGGCAGCAACATATGAAAAGTTATGTTTGAGTGGAATACCCCTTTAAGTGTGGAAACAATATACAATACATCTTCTATTCTTCATTCATCCATCATCCTTTTCCAGTCAATTTGATCCACAAGGAATAGTCTGAAATGGAAAACTTGCTGAGTGGGGGAGCTGGCGTCTTGGAGAGATGCTGCTATAGATCAAGGGTAGCATATTACATAGTTCTGTGGCTATAAGGCTACGTTCACATCTTGTTTCCAGGTACTTTGAAGGTATATTTTGGCATCATGTCAAAAAGGCATACTGATGTATACTGTGGTGTACAGGTAGCAGTTCCATTGAGTTTAATGGATTGGATAAACTAATTTACTAGCAACTACGTTTGCTACATTTCGATAGTTTACTATTATTTACATTCTGTCCATTAAACTCAATGGGCCCCCTGCTAGTAAACTGCTGTGTATGTCGGCTTACCTTTTTGATAG
This sequence comes from Dendropsophus ebraccatus, assembly GCF_027789765.1. Lineage (NCBI taxonomy): Eukaryota > Metazoa > Chordata > Amphibia > Anura > Hylidae > Dendropsophus > Dendropsophus ebraccatus. Next base: position 183,238,396 of record NC_091455.1, on the reverse strand, counting down.
GATACGGATATATACCTTGATGTACCAGAGAGAATAGTCAGCATTGCCTTACACATTCATTTCTACACAACAACAAACAGGAAGCCAAAAATGATAGCGTAATAAATAAACCATGATATCATAAATACTCGATTGGAACTTCCATTATCAATACATATTATGCATAAATTATACATGATCATAATGTAACATCTTGTAAATATTAACCCTTAAATCACATACTCATGGGGGGGGGTGGAGATTTATCAACCATGGTGTAAAGTGAAACTGGCTCAGTTGCCCCTAGCAACCAATCAGATTCCACCTTTCATTCCTCACAGACTCTTTGGAAAATAAAAGGTGGAATCTGATTGGTTGCTAGGGGCAACTGGGCCAGTTTCACTTTACACCATGTTTGATAAATCTCCCCCACTGTGTTTGCAGAGAGATCAACTATACCAACCACTATTCCAAACCACCAGAGGAGTCTGCCAATGACTTAAAGGGGTTATCCAGCGCTACAAAAACATGGCCACTTTCTTCCAGAGACAGCACCGCTCTTGTCTCCAGTTGAGAAGTGGTTTGCAGTTAAGAAGTTAAGGGGAGAAATCTCAGTCTTTTCTTTATTACCTGTTCTCTCTTTATAGTCTGTTCCTGGCTTTGGCTCAAAAAAATCTTTCAGATAATCTGTTGGTGTAATAGGGCCCTTAGGTTAACTCTGCATTTTACCAGGAGACAATGCTCTTTGTTATGCAACAATTCAGTCACTGTGTGGTTACAGGGGTTTTGGTGCTCTGTGACAGGAGAGCTGACCATACAATGCTAGCACCCCTAGGATTCTCTGCTGCTGCATGTGGACGTGAAGCAGTTGTACACAAAGGGGGAGATTTATGAAAGGGTGTAAAGAAACACCTGGTGTAAACTGCCAACAGCAACCAATCACAGCTCCTCTTATAATTTACCAGAGCTGAAAGCTGAGCTGTGATTGGTTGCTGTGGGCAGTTTACACCAGGTGTATATTTACACCCTTTCATAAATCTCACCCAAAATGCACAGGGAAGGGAGACACCTAGTGGTCATATGTATAACGTTCATTTAAACATTAAAAAAAATAAAAATAGAGTATACTGCAAAACTGCTTGCGATCACTGTTGATTTTTATTTTTTTTTTTAAATTGCGACACTGCCACTTTAATATAAGTGTGGTTCCTAGTAGTGGGGTAAGATTCCAGGGGAAAAGATGCCTGCGGATATGACATGATTGTCTCAGATGGGAATACCCCTTTAATAACTGAACTATGATTTTGGCAGGCGAGGCACTAAACATGCCTAACAAAGAGGGAATTACCCTTGAAACGTCACAGCACATTCCAGTGTGCCTGTCCCCCCTCTCTATTGCCACACTTGTATGTGCTGTTGCTAACAGATAGCAGAGCCCCCTTGCACCCCCTGCAGTGGCAGAATACGGCTCTGTGCACTTGTTGAATACAATATTTGCTCCGTTCACACGTGCGTCACGGTTTCTGGTTGTGGCCTCTTTCACTCTCCAATAATTCTTTCTGTTAGATGTGTTTACTGAGAAGAAATCCTGACATATAATGGATTTCTCTGACAGATGCCATAGAGTAGCGTCTATCACCATAGGCGCCCATTGTAAATAACCGATACCATACTATATGTGTGTTATGGCGTGCCGACAGCTATTATACATGTAGCTCTGATGTATACTGCTAGAGTATATGACACATTGGGAGCTTCCCCCTGCACATATGTTACATAGACACTGATAAGGCTGGGTTCACATTATGACTGTTCCCCTGCAGCACATGCACCTTAGATATATCCTTGCATGGAGAAGCACGACTTTAAAAGGGCGCTCGAGAGAAAGGAAAATGCTTCCATATCAACTGGTATCACAAAGTTATACAGATTTTTAATTACTTCTTTAAAAAAAAACAAAAAAAACGTAAAGTCTTCCAGTACTTATCAGCTGCTGCATGTCCTGCAGGAAGTGTTGTATTCTCTCCAGTCTGACACAGTGCTCTCTGCTGCCACCTCTGTCCATGCCAGGAACTGTCCAGAGCAGCAGCAAATCCCCATAGAAAACATGCACTGCTCTGGACAGTTCCTTTCATGGACAGAAGAGGCAGCAAAGTGCCACACACCTGAGGGACCCTGTTACATGCTGAGGGGCCCATTCTGGGGTCTGCTGTTCTGACAGTCGTTAATGCTTAGCTATTGTTAGGACATGACAGAAAAATACAAAGCATGTGTATGCAGATAAAACAAAAAGGATATACATATATATATATATATATATTATTATTATTATTATTTTTTTTTCCATAGAGAACCGTCTGCAGTAGTGCGTCTTTGTGCAGATACACACGCTGAGGTATTTCAGTGTAGGCGCACTGACAGCTCACACAGCACACCGACACAACAACACGGCCCTATAGAGAATGACCCCCCTCCCTCAGGTCCCCATAGTGACAGCCGGCGGCGGCTACTGTTTATGCGCTGCAGAAAATGGGCGGGGCATCGCCTAATCATCCCGACAACTGGTCAACGCGGACTCTCCCGCGGACCAATCACAGCTCTAGTTTCTTGATTAGCCAATAGGCGTCGAGGTGGGAGTCGTAGGCGCCGCCCCCGTGCAGAGAGAGCTGTGTCTAGAGCAGAGCGGGTCCGCGGCTGGCGCTTCCTCCTCTTCTTCCTCCTGTGTCCCTGCTGTATGAATGCTCACCCCCTCTCTCTGCCTTCTCCCCTCACAGGCTCACGGCACCATTGAAGGCATGCTGGAGAAACTGGAGCTGGAAGATGAAGGTAGGAGCCTCCCCATTCCCGCCTATAGCCTAGTGCATGGAGCTGCCTCACCTGATGGATGTGCTGGGGGGAGCAGCTGCAGCCGGCTCCAGGTGCCTGGGATGTGTGTATATAGGAGCAGGAGGCCCCCTGTATACCCTGCACTAGCCCATATATACAGGGGCCTACAGCTAGGCCAGGGCTGCACAGAGGTGTCATGGTCTGGGGATCTATAAACTGTACTATGTCTATAGGGTGCAGTTCACATGAGGCATCTGTGCACTGGTCAGGATGATGCTCTGTATTGTGGATGCAGCAAGTGATGCCATATCTTCTCCTATATGTGCACTCAGCTGTCTCCCATTCACTAGAATGGCTCCCTGCCTGCAGGGATTGGGTGCAGAGGTGGCCCCTGAGCAGAACCAGTGCTCATTGGTGACACCTATATTATATTATTATATTATCTTATATGGTTTTCCCAACCTGTGGCTGATGCAAAACTACAACTCTCATCATGTGGCTGTCATGCAAAATGGGAGTTGTAGTTATCTGCGATAGCTGGATAGACTGGGTAACCCTGTAACTGAGCAATCACTTGTAAGGCAGTGTTCACATGAGTTGGATCTGACCCAGATTCCCTGCAGATATCCAGTGACTGTGCAGTTATAACTATGGCTTCTGCAGCCCCATTCACATGCATGGGAAACTTTCTCCATCTATTCCAGTCCATGGTAAATAAGTGACCAGTACTGTGGATTCCGCATGGAGGTATTAACCCTTTGGTGACAGTAGGTCTCCCCTTTGTGCTATCTGTGGCAGTAATCCAAGAGTCCGATAGAAATCCATATTAGTTTATTATCCTACATATGAACATTAAAGGGGTTATCCAGCCCTACAAAAACATGGCCACTTTCTTCCAGAGACAGCCCCACTCTTGTCTTGTCTTGGTTTTGCTGCTCATTTCCATTGAAGTGAATGGAGCTTAATTGCAAACCGCACCTGAACTGGAGTCAAGAGCGGTGCTGTCTCTGAAAGAAAGTGGCCATGTTTTTGTAGCACTAGATAACCCCTTTAAGGGTACAAACACACACACCGTATCGCAACGTATTACGTAGCAGATTAGATCTAAATAACTGAACACAGCATCAAATCTGCTGCAGATGTGCTGCGTATACGGAGTGTGTGTTTGTACCCTTAATGGGTTATCCAGCGCTACAAAAACATGGCCACTTTCCCCCTACTGTTGTCTCCAGTTTGGGTGGGGTTTTGAAACTCAGTTCCATTGAAATAAATGGAGCTTAAATTGTCTGTACCACCAGGCTGAAGCACTGGAGGCGGCCGACCCACCCCCAGTGGGAAGAAACGCCAGCCCCTCCATGACGTGACTCCATTAGAATCAATGGATCCCTATCATAGAGGGGGGTTTCCTCCCACGAAGGGTGGGTCTGCCTTCCTCCAGTGCTTCAGCCTGGGCCTGGTGGTACAGTCACTTTAATTGCAAACCGCACCTGAACTGGAGACAACAGTAGGGGGAAAAGTGGGCATGTTTTTGTAGCGCTGGATAACCCCTTTAAGACGCTGCCATAAACATGTCTGGTTAGTTCAGTAAGGAGGCAGAGAAGTCAATGTATTGCCGGATTGGACGGGTTACAGCCCAGTTCACATAGCACTTTTTGGCACACTACGTCATCATGCGTCATGATTTGAATGTGATGCTTGACCCATTGGTTTTAATAGGAATTTATGTGTACACCTTTTGGATATTTCAGAATAAATGGTGATATTTATATGCTGTATTTATACGCTGCTGATCTGTGTCAGATATATGACTGAGATCCTAGGCCGCCCTTGGAATTTCTTCTACCCTAATAAGCGAGATTTGCTGACCAATGTCTACTTTCCAGCACTCCTTCCTGCTGAAGTGTAGCAGAGCTGAGTATTTCATGTGCAACAATATCCAGATCTATGAGAATGCAAGCACAGTTAGGGCCCTATTCCACCGGACGATTATCGTTCGCATAATCGTTAACGATAAACGATCCAAACGACCGCTATTATGAAAGACCTGAAATCGTTCGCCCATTTACATGGAAAGATAATCCTTATAATCGTTCTTGCGGTCGTCTTGTCGTCGCTATTGCGTTCGTCACTACTGCGAACGGCCGAACGACTTCTTATTCAATGCGAACGATTTGTGAACGAGCAATTAAACAATCATCGATTTCTCGTTCGGTCGTTAACTGCTATTCTAACGAGTGATTATCGTTTAGATTCGAAAGATTTAACGATAATCTGAACAATAATCGTCCGGTGGAATAGGGCCCTTGCATATAATGCACCCTCCCAGGTGACATACTCAGCTCTGCTGCATCTGTCACAATTCAGCACAGCAGGGCGTGAAGTGAATCTGCCGGCAGTGTAATGACATCCGTCAGACATTCCCATGCTGAGATTCTGCAGGCGGCATGACACAACAGTTTTACTGTGAATACTATGTGGCTGTGCGGGGATAATGTGCAGTAGCAGCGTCCCTCTCCCCGGTCTGATCTGTACCATAGACATCATCACCCCCAGGTCTATACTGGGCGGCCAGCTTGTCTGATCTGCCTGCAGTGATGTCATTGACAGGGTTGAGTGGGATTCCTCTGCTGCTCTGACCGGTTACAGGGTGACATAGGAAACAAACTGGCTAAATGTCATGGCTATTTTAGCTTCCCTGGTGGCTCGTTGTAATTTCCAGACATGAGCGTCTGCTGACATGGTCATTGGCGTTGTTCTGTACGTTATATCAGGGGCAGGGCAAAGGAAGAAGGGGGACACATGGACTAATAAGAGCTTACAGCCGAAGACACCCAATACATACACCATAGGTATAAGGGAAGTGCTATGTTAGTGATTGTCCAATATCCCCAACCTGTGGCTCTCCAGCTGTTGCAAAACTACAACACCCATCATGCCCTGACAGCCTTCGGCTGTCAGGGCATGATGGGTATTGTAGTTTTGCAACAGCTGGAGTGCTGCAGCCAGATGATAATATAAAATATCATAACACAGAGGTAGGGAACCTTGGCCCCTCAGCTTTTGCAAAACCACAACTCCCATCATGCCTGGACAGCCAAAGCTAAAGCCGAAGGTTGAGAAACGCTGCTGTATTGTTGCATTAGACAATCGCTAACATAGCACTTCCCTTATACCTATGGTGTATGTATTGGGCGTCTTCGGCCGTAAGCTCTTATTAGACCACGCAGCCCCCTTTTTCTTCCTTTGCCTCCATCTGCTGCTGTATTTGCAGGTTGTGTGGCTCTCCCTTACACAGTGTTATTCTATTACCCAGTATGACGAGCGCTTAATTTTCCTGCAGTCTTTCCAGGCTCTGGGATACAATGCAGTACTTTGTCGGCCTGATTTTCGGGCCTTGTGTGAGAGGTTTCTGGAAAGGGAGTGGAATTTTTTTCCCCTTTCCTCCATAGTGAATACTGCTGTGTCACTTGGTAATAATTTTTAAAGGGTCCTATACAGAGGTGGGGGAGCGTGACGATTCCTTGTATTGTAGTCGTGCAACTGGAATAACAATGAAAAATGTTATTTGATGCCTCAATGTCATCATAGCAACAGGCTTTTCCCATTCAGTGCCCAGAGCGCCCCCTGTGTTCCATTTCCCAAGCTTCTTATATCAGTTGAGCTGTCAATCACATCTGAGCATTCTGTGCTGGAAAAGTCCGCCTCCTTGACATTTTTTGTGGTGGTGGACAGGACATCACAGTCTATTCCTTGTCCTCTGTCAGTACTTCCTGAAAGGTTTTCTTTACAGGGGTCCTCCAGGTAACAAAAAATTCAAATCAACTGGTTTTAAAAGTATATAGATTTGTAAATCCTATTTAAAAACTTTGCAGTCTTCCAATACTTATCAGCCTGACACAGTGCTCTCTGCTGCCACCTCTGTCTATAACAGGAACTGTCCAGAGCAGTAGGAACACTAGACAGTTCCTGTTACGGACAGAGGTGGCAGCAGAGAGCACTTTGTCAGATTGGAAAGAATACCACTTCATGCAGGACATACAGTAGCTGATAAGTACTGGAAGACTTGAGATTTTTAAACAGAAGTAATTTACAAATCTGTATTATTTTCTGCCACTGGTTGATTTAATTTTTTTTTCTCTGGAGTAGCCCTTTAAAAGGGGTTTTTACGAGCATTTTACATTGTTGGCCTCTTCACAGAATATGCCATTGGTGTCTGATCATTAGCGCTCACGCCTGACACCTCTACCAGACAGCTGATCAGTAGGATTGCTGGCTGTTGGCACCTTGTTGATCAGATGTTGATAGCCTAGGAGTCCAAAGCCCGTATGACATCGGGCGATGCAGAGATGGAGAGATCTCTGAAGCAAAGTTGGCAGGGTGGGAAGAAGCCATGCAGTTACATGCAGGGGGGGGGGTCTGCATCGTAATCTGCAAATCTGAGGGTCTGCATTATATTTCTTTCGCAGTTTCTCTTCCAAATCCACAGATCTTGTGAACATAGCCTAAGGTTTTCTCTCCTAGAAAATATCCTTGCCATATGGTGCTGCGCAGAGGCGCCACTGCTGCTCCCACCGTGCCTATGGCGGTGTATACATAGGGAAACTGTTTTCTCTCTGGCTACATTCACACTGAGTGTTTTGAGGGTCACGCACTGAGAAAAGGAGTTTGATTCCAAGCAGTTTTCCCCCAAACGTTAACAGCCTAAAACAAGTCCTTTTATAGTTAGTTACAGCCATACAAGTAAGCTACATGTGAACCAACACACTTTCAAAGCAATCTTATAGAAACATAAAGGCTTCTTAAAGGGGTTATCCAGCATTAGAAAAAAGACAGCTTACAAACACACACACCGTATATGCAGCAGATACGCAGCAGATTTGATGGTGCAGATTTGATGCTGTGTTCAGTTATTTAGATCTAATCTGCTGCGCATTTGCTACGTATTTGTTGCGTATCACAGCAGTAAATACGCTGCGTATACGGTGTGTGTGTTTGTACCCTTAGGGTTTAGTCATACAGGAAATTGAAGGGGTTGTGTCATTAAAGGGGTACTCTGGAGAGAATTTTTTTTTTTAAATCAACTGGTGTCAAAAAGTTATACAGATTTGTAATTTACTTCTATTTAAAAATCTCCAGTCTTCAAGTACTTATCAGCTGCCGTATGTCCTGCAGGAAGTGGTATATTATTTCCAGTCTGACACAGTGCTCTCTGCTGCCACCTTTGTCCATAACAGGAACTGTCCAGAGCCGGGGAGGTTTTCTATGGGGATTTACTATTGCTCTGGACAGTTCCTGACATGGACAGAGGTGGCAGCAGAGAGGGAAGACTTGAGATTTTTACATAGAAGCTACTTACAAATCTGTGTAACGTTCTGACACTAAGTGGTTTAAAAGAAAAATCTTTTTTGGAGTCTCTGGAGTAAGAAAAATACGTCTAAACTAATGCATTATGTGAAATTTCAAATTGTACAACATTTCTGAAACTGTACTGTTTGAGAGATATAGACTTACTAATCCCCCATGTGCCTGCATTGTTTTGATAACCTGTTGCCCTTGGCTGTGACCCACTTAAGGTGGTCCGGGCATGCTTGGTTCAACTGCAGTCTCCTGGAAGTACTGGCAGTCGGTCTCCACTGACCCTGCACAAAAAGGGGATTGTGGAAAAATGTGTGTGCAGACTGCTGAGTAACAGATCAGAGATATAACTAGGGAGTTAGTAAATCTATGGGGAAAAAACAATAGTGATTTAATTTTTTTTTTTTTTTTTAACTAAAAACAGCACAAATACTTATTTACATATGTGTATGTGGTATTCATCTGATTTTTCCTGACATAACCCCTTTAGGGGTGTGGTTAAGAGGTGTACACTAAAGGTGCCTATAAAAAAGTGTGTGTGTAAATCATTTTTATCATTTTATACCTAGCCTTGGTTTTTCCCTTGTCATTACGTTGATTTATATGGCCACTTAATATGGTGGTTTCCCTACAGGAGCCACCCCCCTGAGGGATATCTGGCTAGTCCTGTGTTTCGAGACGCTTAAATGAGGCTCCTCGGGCTCTTCTTTTGCATATTCATGTTTCCCAGGGAGCAATGCACCTAGGATTTCACTGCATTGAGCGCTCAAACCTGCTGTGTTGTTGTTTGGCTGGTCTCCCTGAGATCAGTGATCTGTTTCTCTTATATCATTTTTAGGTAGCCTTAAAGAGGTATTCCAGGAAAAATTTACTTTTCCCCTATCCACAGGAGGGGAAAAGTAGGAGATTATGGGGGTCTGACCTCTGACACCCCTGCCGACTTCTGTATGGGGCCCCTGGCTTCTGTATTATTAATAGAGACACGGGTCATATGCCGTACTGGCGGCTTTATTCATAATACCGAAGCCAGGACCCGATACAGAGATCAGCAGGGGGTATGGAGGTCGGACCCCTGCGATCTCCTACTTTTCCCCTATATAAACCTATAAAGCTCCTAACACGGTGCCCAAGCATATGCATGTTTCCCGAGTCCTAGCCTGCAAAGCCCCGAAAATGTACTTTTATTGATTCCTGGGCTGTATGGTAATTCATTCCAAGTAGTCATCTGGGCCGTCCTGGGGTCCCAACTAGTCACAGGCATGGGGTGACATGTAGCCTCTCTGGGCATGATATACAGCTCAGTTTGTCACCAAGAAGCGGGCCTAAGCATTCGTACAAGCGCCTGTGTATATTCATGCGGACATTCAGAGTACAGCACCATCCTTTCCCCGCTATGCTTTGTACATCCACAATAGACGTGAACGCATTGTCATTCTGTCAGCGCCGCTGGAACCATCTCCCGAATCCTGCTGCAGCCCAGATCATTGGATACACATAGGCGTTGGTATGAGCGTTCAGGCCCGCCCCTTGGTGATCAACAGAGCCGTAAATCACGCCCAGAGAGGCGTGGTTACTGCTACATGCAGCCCCAGGACCGTGACTAGTTGGGACACCAGGACCGCCCAGATGACTAGTTGGAATGAATTACCATGCAATCCGGGAATCAATAAAAGTACGTTTTCGGGGCTTTGCAGACTGGTACTCTGGAAACCCACATATCCTTGGGCACTGTGTTAGGAGCTTTATTGCAATGTTTGTTAGGTTTATAGCGCGTTTGGTGGCGATTGGTTCCCTTTAATGTGTAACACGGCATGGTATAGACTGCGCTCAGTCAATTACATTATAAATGCTGGGTGTAATCTGGAAATGGAGTCGAACTTTGACAGGAATAACTCGATTAGTGATTTCAGTGCAGGAGATTCTGCAGCTTTATCAATAATTTAATTAAAAGATTGATCATATTCCATGTTTTAATCCTTAGTATATTATTTGCGGCACAGCACAGTAGTTACTTGCAAACTGTTGTTCTTATCCCATTATTGGGCTTATCCAGGATTACAATAAGGGTATGTTCACACTGCGTAAAAAAGGCGGGAAAATTCTGCCGCAGACACGAGGCATTGACACTGAGGCAGGTGGGATTGGAGTGGAGGCTGTGGTGGGGCTCCACGCGGAATTCCACCTACTCAGTATGAACAGACCCTTACACAGCTGATTTCTTTAAGAAACTGCCCCACAATGGAGCTCGGTTGTGATACTGCATTCAAACTGAAGACAGGAGTGATGCTGTTACTGGAAGAAAGCAGATTCTGTACAGGCTGCCACCTACCCCAAACCACCAGTACCATTCTGTAGTCTTCACCATGTCATGTCAGATCGCGGGGTCGGCCTTCCTTCTTCAGCCTGTATTATAGTTAAAAACAAATTTTGTTCCGGCAGAACAGGGCATCAATGGGGCAGGGCCCAGAGCATCCGTGCCCTAGGCCTGCAGCACCTCCCTTCCCTCTCCTCCTTATCAGCATGCCTCTGGGCTGGAGATGGGGAGAGAGGCGCTGCAGGCCGAGGGCACAGATTCTCTAGGCCCTTCCTCATTGACTCCCTGCCTTGCTGTGCTGCTGGAATAAAACTTGTTTTTAACCATAATACCAGCCCCAGGAGGATGGCAGATTTGCTTTAAATACATAGGAAAGCAGCCTGGGCCCCGAAGAGGTAAAGTCATAGTGCGGCATAGAGAATTCATCCCCTTAGGTCACAGGTATAAAAACTACAATACCCATCATGGGGCATGATGAATATTGTAGTTTTGCAACAGTTAAAGCAAGGGATGGGGAACCTTCGGCCCTCCAGCTGTTGCAAAAGCTTTATCTTTGGCTGTCCAGGCATGATGGGAATTGTAGTTTTGCAACAGCTGGAGGGCCGGAGGTTCCCCATCCCTGACTTAAAGAGTCACAAGTGACACCACTGCCTTAGCCTATGCATTAGACACAGCAGAGCCCAATGGTTATAGTTACTGTCCCTTTAAGTGTTCTTAGGCTAAAGGTAGCAAACCTGCAACTACAATACCCATCATGCCTTTGTCTGTCCAGGCCTAATTGGAATTGTGGTTTTGCAACAGCTGAAGGGTCGCCAGTTTGACAGAGTAAGTATGGTGGAATTCCCTCGTGGAATCCCGCCGTGCTCAGTGTCCCGCTGTCTTTGAATGAGAGGGCGTGCACTTCTCCGTAGCTGCCGCTCTCCGCTTAAAGAAGTGACATGTAACTTCTTTGACCAGAGAGCGGCGGCTGCGGAGGAGAGCGCGCCCTCGCATTCACTGACAGTGGGACACTGAGCCGCGGATTTCCGCCGTACTTACTCAGTGTGAACATGCCCTAACAGAGCCCACCAGTTATAGTTCGTGTCCCTTTAAGTGTTCTTCAGCTTCTCTCTTTCTGCCCAGTGTTCTCTAAGATGAGTCAGTATCTCCCCAGACCTTTATGCCCTTCTTTGTTACTAGCTATAGGGACGCAGTGCGGCTTATCATTGTGCTGGTGCGGATCCAGGTCCAGGGAACGTCCAGAATAGCTGAGTTAGATGAAAGTGCAGACTTACTTACTGACTGGTCAATAGCTATAAATCCTGTGCTGGAGATTACAGGCTCATAAATACTATGTCTGTATGTGTAATCAATGGCATCGGATGCATTATAGAAGAGAGCTCCCTACAGATCTGCCACATAACCCACTCGCTGGACGCTGCCTGTTTAATTTTTTAGGAAGGAACGACGTTGCTGAGACAGGACTGAAACCTTGTGACAGCGCTTTAGCTACTGGTTATACTGGAGTAGTAACATTGCATAGCGGCGAATGGTTCAGGCCAGTGTTTAGTCTGGGTTAGCAGTACTGAATAGATTTATTCATTGAGGCTCCTATGGAAAATGCAACAAAGTTACTGAACAGAGAATGTTACAATCCTGTAATATATTATATGTCATTACCCATCCGCAATCTGCAATAGCCGCCCTATTAATGGCAAAAGTTTTAGAAAAGTAGAAGATTGTTGGCAGAAAAAGACCCCCAGTCCATCTAGTCCTCCCTTATATAATTTCCATTATTATTATTATTACTATTATTATTAGATAGATATGTTTATCCCAGGCATGCTTTCACAGGCCTGCAATGTAAGGGAATAAGTGAAGCACTGGAGGAGGGCCGGGCAGCCCCCAGTGGGAGGAATCCCCTGCCCCTCTATGTTGTGGCTCCATTCATTCTAATGGAGCCGCGTCATAGAGTGGCAGGGGATTCCTCCCTCTGGGAGCCGCCTAGCCCGCCTCCAGTGCTTTAGCTTGGCCCGGTACTTGTGGATAGAATGGCACCGTACATGGGAACCGAGCCGTGGCTCAAAAAATGGACCGCGGCACCGGCTTCCCTGCATCGCCGCCAATCTCACCATGTTTTTATGTTAAAGCGAATGTACCTGATGGTACATTCACTTTAACCTTTGTATACCTCATGTTAACATTATGCTTCTTAAAGAGACATGCTGCATTTTAAGGGAAATATGACATTAGAATGTGTAACTCTAGTATGGGAGAATGTCATTTCCCATACTCCGCTGCACCTAATATCTTAAAGGGTACCGGTCGTGATGATTTTATCTCCGTATACTACACATCGTAGGAGTTGTACATAGAACGTGCCTGGCATGGCACATTCATTGCAACCCAATCTTCCGGCATCAGTACAATAGAACCATTGTGACAGGTGCCCTTTAAAATGGCCGTAAGGTTTTCATCTACTTTTCACTCATCTCTGGGCGACATTTATTTTTACTGACTCTCCCATAAACATGCATGTGTGCTCAATGAGGAAAGGGAGACAAGCGGCTGTCGGACCCCTCTGGTAGCGGCTTATCTCCTGCAGGGTCTAAGTATCAGATACAATGAATTCCAATCCTTTCGACTCTAGATTTACCAATCACCTCTGCTGGAAGTTTGTTCTAATCATCTACTACTCTTTCGGTAAAAAAAAGTTCTTTTTTTCTTAGAAAAGCCATCTTACTACAAATGAATTTTTTAAAATTTTGCACAAAAACAGTTAAATCAACTGGTAATGTAAAGTTATACTGACTTCTATTTAAAAACAAACAAACGCAAGCCTTTTAGTACTTATCAGCTGCTGCGTGTCCTGCAGGAAATGGTGGTGTATTTCCAGTCTGACACAGTGCTCTCTGCTGCCACCTCTGTCCGTGGCAGGAACTGTCCAGAGCAGCAGCAAATCCCCATAGAAAAACTCTCCTGCTCTGGACAGTTCCTGACACAGACAGAGGTGGCAGCAGAGAGCACAGTGTCAGATTGGAAAGACTATACCACTTCCTGCAGGACATACAGCAGCTGATAAGTTCTGGAAGACTTGAGATTTTTAAATAGACGTAATTTACAAATATATATTTCTGACAACATTTGATTAAAAAAAAGACTCCATGTTATATATTTTTTCTTTCTTTCGCTGGAATTCATACCTGTGTTTTGGTTTTTAAAACACACTTTAGATTTTCATGCATAAAAGACACAGATATTTTCTAGATGTGCTTGCTGTGAATAGTGTTGTCCGGTTTCACCTGGTTAAGTGAAATACTTCTTTCTTGACCCGGTACACCTTATATGTGTGTGACGCTGTACAGAGGAGGATGTCAGGTAAACCTCTCAGACTTGAAGGTAAGTAATGCTGGCAGTACACAACAGGCAATGTGAGTGGGGGCACTATTCGCTGGACTGGTGGCAGAGGGATCGAGAGGATTGGAATTCATTGTATCAGATACTGAGATAAGCTGCTACCAGAGGGGTCCGACAGCCGCTTGTCTCCCTTTCCTCATTGAACACACATACATGTTTATGGGAGAGTCAGTAAGATTAGCGGTCACCCAGAGATAAGCGAAACTACAGAAGGAGTCTATGGAAAGTAGATGGAGACCTTATGGCCATTTTAAAGGGCACCTGTCACAATGGTTCTGTTGCATTCGTAGCTGGGTTGCAGTAAATACGTGCCATGCCAGGCACGTTCCATGCACATCCCCTACTATGTGTAATATATAGAGATAAAATTATCACCACCGGTACCCTTTAAGATATTGGGTGGAGCGGAGTAAAGGAAATGACATTCTCCCACACTAGACTTACAAATATATACATGATCTGAACATGACGTATACAAAGTTTTAGACTTACTTGCCTGTGTACTTTTCCCTACATGTGTTCACAAGTCTACAAGTTGGTCATGCATGAGTAAAGTATACGGACAGGCTGGATCTCTCCGGAATGTAAGGTAGAAGAACACGATTTCATATGTCAGGTGAAGGAGTCTGTGTAAGGGTGACGGCGGTGTACGACAAGGAATGTGTGTGTGTGTGTGTGTGTGTGTGTGTGTGTGAATGTGTGTGTATATATATATATATATATATATATATATATATATATATATATAATTACAAACACAGCCCGGAACGAATTATGCTCGTAATTCAAGGCACCACTGTGTGTGTGTGTGTGTGTGTGTGTGTGTGTGTGTGTAATATATATATATCACACACACACAGTGGTGCTTTGAATTACGAGCATAATTCGTTCCGGGCTGTGTTTGTAATCCAAATCCACTCTTATACCAAAGCAAATTTTCCCATAAGAAATCATTGATATACAGACAATTGGTTCCACACCTCAAAAAAATTATATATTTTTTTCTGAATAACATGTATTACAGACGAAACTAAACAATGAGAAACAGCTGGATATGTGATATTATAAGTTAATATAGAGTATAGCCAAGCAACCTGTGGTGTATAATGTATAGTAAGTGCATAAACCTGAAAACAAAGCAACAGTTTGTAGATACAGGATGGAACTGCAGATCCCCATAATGCAGTAGCGTGGTACAACAGGCTAGAATAGAGAAGCAGGGCTGCTGGTAGAGGTCTGTGTGGTCACATGACAGCAATGGGGAAGAGGTGTTTTTTCAGCATGGACCAATCAGGAAGTTAGAATCACAATCTGTGCAGGAGGACAGTGACAGAAACATCTATACAGCAGCATGAATGGCTGAGTGTAATTACAGGCACATTATAGCAGGAATGGAGAGGATGGGAAACACAAGGGCTGACAGACCTGTAGGAAGCGTGAAGGAATGAGCAGGACATATGTGGGCACATAATGCAGCACTCTCTGGGGAGAGAGGGGTTACAGCTATGGAGAGATTACCTCCACAGTCCTGTCCCCTAATGTAAGCTCCAGCCTGAAGTGGATCAGCTATGATTTGGAAGATGAGGGAGACTTCCTGGGTCGGAGTACAGTGCTGTAGACCCCGCTATGCAGACCATGCCCCTCCCCCACTCCCACCCAGTACAGGGAGCT
Source organism: Dendropsophus ebraccatus (assembly GCF_027789765.1). NCBI lineage: Eukaryota > Metazoa > Chordata > Amphibia > Anura > Hylidae > Dendropsophus > Dendropsophus ebraccatus. Next base: position 183,222,855 of record NC_091455.1, on the reverse strand, counting down.
CTTAAACCAAGTTACAATTTTGATAAACTGTGAGCTCTTCTTGCAAAATGCTCTTAATCCAAGTTACTCTTAAACCAAGGCACCACTGTATATATATGGGTGTGTGTGTGTGTGTGTATATGTAATATTATACAAAAAAAAATTATAATAGTTCAAAACCTCACAGGGGTTTCTCACTATTCCCAGTGTAGTTGCTTCAGCCCTCCCTGGTGGATTTATGTACTTCCCTGCAGGGATGCTTTATCTGACTATATAGCAGACGATCACTGGCCTCATCAGTAGTTGGCACAAGACCACTGAGGTCAGTGACTGGCTGCACTGGGAATGTGGGAATTTAATTCCTGCATCTGGAGGGATTGCTGGATGCCGCATTGATTAAAAAACAAACAAAACCTGCGCTATACAATGACCCTCAGATGAGCCTTTGTACTTTGCATTTTTGAATCTGGGATCAGTTGCACCTAAAGGATTGCACAGACATTGCAGAATTTTTGCAGTTGTATCACCGACAATGTATGTGACTGCATCTTTAAAAATGAGTCCGTGCATTCCCCAGCTTTCCCCATTAACTTCTATTGAAGTCCGATTCTAGAGAACGTTAACTGTTACATGTGAAACTAGATGTACTACATGTCTGCATTCTTGCAATACACTATCGTGTTTCCCCGAAAATAAGGCATGATGGAGGATTTACATGATAGTTTAAAATAAGGCATTCCCCAGAACATGAGGCAGTCCGTGAAAATAAGGCATCCCCCCTCATCCTTATGCACGTCACACCGCACGCCGAGGTCACCTCCTGCAACCAGATCACGTCTTGCAACCTAGCGTTATGACTAGAGATGAGCGAACCTGGAGCATGCTCGAGTCTATCCGAACCCGAACTTTCGGCATTTGATTAGCGATGACTGCTGAAGTTGGATAAAGCCCTAAGGCTATGTGGAAAACATGGATATAGTCATTGGCTGTATCCATGTTTTCCAGACAACCTTAGAGCTTTATCCAAGTTCAGCAGCCGCCGCTAATCAAATGCCGAACGTTCGGGTTCGGATGGACTTGAACCCGAACCCGGTTCGCTCATCTCTTGTTATGACGTCTATGTGGTGCGCCCTGTAAGGGAAGGAGGCGACACCCCATTAGGGTAACAAGTAGTAAAGGAAGCATCATGGTGCACTCACAGATTTGCAGAATGTGTTTCTTTATTCAGGACATATATGTATCCATAGCATAAACCGTGCAGGTAATGCGGAGGGTGGTAATGGGGAGGGTGTTGGCGTCCACATTACCCGCACGGTTTATGCTGTGGATACATATATGTCCTGAATAAAAAAACACATTCTGCAAATCGGTGAGTGCACCATGATGATTCCTTTGCTACTTGTTACAATGAAATGAACTTGTTTTCTGCACCTGAATGGTGGCACCGCACATGCAGGTTTTTTTTCTAGCGCATTTTCCTTTTTAAGGCTAATATAGTCTTTACATGTAGTGCCGACCTCTATATCTTCTGTTGAGAACCCAATTAGGGTAAGATGCAGGCCGCCAGCGCGAAAACGTCTATGCGCCACTGTGTGAAGAGGCCAGGCGGCGTGCTAGGGAAGCACAGCGTGGGGCTATCTCCAAATAGTAGTCTGGCAGTGGTCGCCTTGTGCAACCACCGTGGTCTCACACTTGTCTCTGCACCACAATGCTGTTACTGGGACCAGGTAGAGGTACATGGACCAGTCCTGAGGGGGACCGGACAGTGAGGGGAGAGTCAGGACTGATGGGACGGTGAGGGGAGAGACTGGACTGATGGGACGGTGAGGGGACAGGCGGGAATGATGGGACGGTGAGGGGAGAGGCGGGACTGATGGGACGGTGAGGTGAGAGGCGGGACTGATGGGACGGTGAGGGGAGAGGCGGGACTGATGGGACGGTGAGGGGAGAGGCGGGACTGATGGGACGGTGAGGGGAGAGGCGGGACTGATGGGACGGTGAGGGGAGAGGCGGGACTGATGGGACGGTGAGGGGAGAGGCGGGACTGATGGGACGGTGAGGGGAGAGGCGGGACTGATGGGACGGTGAGGGGAGAGACTGGAACAGGGGGGGGGATTGTGAATTCTTCACCATGGTAAAATAAGACAGCCCCTAAAAATAAGACATATCGCATCTTTAGGAACAAAAATTAATATGACTGTTTTATTTTCTGGGAAACTGGGTACTAGTGTGCTACAGTCTTATATAAAGAATATAAAATAAATGGCATCAGCAGGCATGCTTACATGAGGAGGAATCATGTAAAACCTGTTAACCAGATCACTCTAGTTGAAAGGGAGGTGGATGAAGAGAATCCTGTATGGACAGCTGTCATTATCTGTGATCATTATCCAGGCCTGAGAAGCCTTAGCAGTCAGTAGAATTGGTGTAATTGCAGTCCCATGTCACGATGATGGATGATGCCGGACCAATCACGTTCTTACACTCAGTATGCAGAATTAATTAAAAAAAAAATCCTGATTGTTTAGATCACTACTGGCAGCGGACTGTAATGTCTGTACAGACCCTGGAAAGCTTTGTTCAGTATCGGCACTTTCTAATACTTTTGGAAATAGACTTTTTATAATCTCTTGTCTACAGCTTTAATGGAGCTTGCGTTTCCATCAGGGCTCTGGAGTTTGAGTCGGAACTAGTTTGACAGTTTTAAAAAAAAATCTTAAAAACATTTAGAATTGACTTTTCATATAAATTTTATACGTTTCGCTCATCAATATATATTATGAGCAATATTTTAATAGGACACTGGTCCTATTAGATAAGGGTGGTCAGGGAAAAGTTGTCAGTCACTATTTGGCAGTTTGTTTCTGAGCTGAAAGAGTCCATTGTGTGGGGGGAGATCTGTGCTGTTCTCTTCATGGATGCTGGATGACTGCATATGAGCAGCAGTGTAATATGAAGATATCCTGTGTAATATAGAGGAGGAGAAGCCATAAGTAGTGTAGCAGTAACCTATGTCCTCAATGTGGTGTTTTCTCTGTGGGATAAGATTGTTGGTTTTTCTTCAGTGTGCTATGGCTGCTGCAGGCTGTGTGTGTGTGCGCGCCATGGCTGCAGCAGGCTGTGTGTGGGCTATGGCTGCAGCAAGCTTTGTGTGTGTGTGTGTGTGTGTGTGTGTGTGTGTGTGTGTGTGTGTGTGTGTGTGTGTGTGTGTGTGTGTGTGTGCGCGCGCTATGGCTGCAGCAGGCTTTGTGTTTATAATAAAGAAGTCCTATTTACCGTCCCCCCACTGTGACCCCTCTATATCGCTGTTACCCCCCTATATCACTATGTGTGAATCCCCCCCCCCCCTCTATATCACTGTGTGAATTCCAACTCCCCCCTCTATATCACTATGTGTGACCCCCCCCAACTCCCCCCTCTATATCACTATGTGTGACCCCCTCTATATCACAGGTATCTGGCATTGTTAGCAGTGTGTCTTTGTGTACGGTGAATATTGGAGATTGTCAGCAGGAAAAGACCCCCTGCTCAATCTAGTCTAGTTGTGAGAAGTTCAGGACATGGAGGTTGGAGACTGGCTGTATCCACTGCACACACAGGAGAAGCTGCTTTATATCTTTCCTTATTCCTTCAGAAGTCGCCCCAGGATCTGAGCCAGTGGGATAAATAAGTACCAGACTTGCTATTTATGAAGGAGCAGGAGTTAGGAGTCGATCCTGATAAAATTCAGGAGTCAGAGCTGCTAGTCATACTCCAGTTACCAGTCCTGATTCTTACTGGTAAACTTAGGCTGCATTCACACCTTCAGTGTTTTTCCCGGTCCGTGATTGTGGTCCGGCAGCTACCTCCGTGATCCGTGCAAAACAATCAGTTTTGCATCCGTGTCCGTTTTTTTCACGGATCTGTGTTAAAGCATTTTAAATTACATTGATTACATCACATCCGTGTATTTCACGGATGAACACGGATGTCACATCTATGGGGAATCCTTTCTGTGCATCCGTTCCGAGTAATGACCTGTCCTATTTTTTAACTGAACGGATCACGGATCCGTGAAATCACGGAACATCTGAATTGCCCAATAGAAAGCAATGGACTGTAAAATTGTCCATGCGCACGGATCCATGAGCACGGACAACTTCCCGGAACTTGTGAATGCAGCCTTAATTAAAAATAAGGTAACTGGGGACAGATGGAAAGGCGCATGACTGCAAGAAGAGGCTACAAGACTGTGGAGTGTTATCTTGAACACACGTGGGTCCATAGGGTAGTGGTCTCCAACCGTTAGCTGGTGACCTTCTCCTGTGTGGCCCAGAAAGACAGATTATTAACTTAGAAAGTATGTGGTTACAGAATCTGACTACATGTGGGGGTTTTGTAGTCTGTTACCATGGAGAAACATAGGCTTCCATAGGTACTTACTGCACAATAAATAAACCTAAACTTTGGAAACAGCAGAAATAAAAAATAATTTTTTTATTTATTAAATACTAAAAACTAAAACACTAGACAGAAATGCAGAAAAGCTGAATGCACGGCTGACCTCCGATGTGAGAGATCTGTAATGCTGGTTTATAGCTGGATTTCTCCGCTCTGGTAAGCAAGGCCTGCGGATCAGCTGAAGATTTAATGAAATGTGCACCTATCCTGTTACTGTTCTTTTATTAAATCTAAGTAGGTCAAAAGTCATCAGCGGGTAATGTCATGATAAATCTTCAGAGGTCTGAACTGCACTTCTGTTACCAGATCCCCCAGTAACTAAAAGCTTGTATTCACCATGAAATAACAATTCTGGAGCCTCTTTTCTTATAGCCCTGTCTTGTGCTGATCCTCTACTATTCATACTGTGTGACTAAATAGCCAACTGGGTGTTAGCAGCTGGAAACCTGCTACTACATAGACAGCGTAGGATCACACCCCCAACTGCTAGCACCCAGTTGGCTATCCAGTCATTCATTTCTAGTATGAATAACACAGGAACAGCATATCCCAGAGCTATAGGAAAAGAAGTTCCAGAATTATTCCATGGGAAATACAAGTATATAGTAAGAGGCGAATTGGTCACCGCTTCCCTTTAAAGTATATTATTACGACTGCCTGCGCCCTCTAGGGGGAGCTCACTGTATACAGATTTACACAGCCCTCATTTTGCCCATAATTTTGTCTATAGTAATCTGCACCTACTGAGCATATGTAGGTTTTCTACTGTCAAGAAAGGAAGTAGTTTATGGTAATAGGACATTGATTAATAGCGGTCAGCACCCCCGCAGGGATGAGGAGGCCGCCAGTTGCTGATTCAGTTACACAGGTACCAGTGACATTTACCTCTTCAATTCAACTAATTTACTTTTATGGTGTGACCTTCAATAACAGTTTGTACCTTCTAGACAATGAATTCTCAGACTATTTTAATGCGACTTTTGTGGCGATTACCTTAATGCAGTTGATGTGGATATTAACCATTTCCATCATTGTGTTGTACAGTCGTAAAATACAGCATTGATGATGCCTGATATAGGATACGTTTTAAAGAAATTATATTTCTTACCTGTCATTTCAAGTGACCTCTTAGAATAAATGTGTGTGTGTGTGTATATCAGGGGAAGCACTATATCAGGCCGTTATTTATCTTGTATATGGCTTTTTTTTTTTTTTTTTCTTTTTTTTTTTTAGCAGATTTTTGCTCTGCAAGCTAAAACTATAATTTTCAGTTCTCCTGGGCCTTTTGTGTCACTGTGCACACAGCCTAAATAACAGCATAATGGAAGCCATGATAAAGATAAAGCTGTAGTGTGCGGACTGTGTATGAAGCCCTGTGGTGTGATGTCTTAATTACAAAGTGCGCTCCCTATTTTTCTTTCTCTCTCATATGCCTGTGTGTTCCCAGGCACCCCACTCCAACCCCATGGACTTGCATTGCTTTGTAGCAAATATTCCCAGTGGAAACCAACTTTGGGTTCTCCCATGGAAAACTGTCATTGCTTTCATGCTGCCTGAGCCATGAGATATCAGGGGTTCTCTGGTGGCCTCTCTCCCTATACCTAAACAGTGAGAGATTAATCAGGGCTGTGATAAGCTGCCGGAGACTGGTGTGGGGTGGTGGGGTTGCATTAATAAAAAAGCTGTATGACCACAGTATGTGTATACACACTTAAAGTAGTTTGGGCTCCATAAACTGTTGTTCCCCATCCACAGTTCCCAAAGGTCGGACTGTGCCCCCTGCCCCTATGTTAGGTGTTGGACTACCCAAACTCTCTCCTCAGTCTGTGAAATCGCCTATGGTGAATGGCCTGATCTCATCCTATCTCTAGACTGGTGTCACCTTTAGGCCTGCTGGTAAGGCTAGGTTCACACTGCGTTTTCAGCATCCGTTTAACTGATTCGTTTTTTTTTTTTTACAGTCAAAAAAGTAGTGTCAACAGTACTTTTATTGTGCTTCAAAAAAAAAAACATCCGTTTTGATCCGTCTTTTTTTATAATGGAAGTCAGTGGAAAAACGGATCAAAAACTGATGCACACAAATGCATCTGTTTTTTTGCAATCTGTTTTTTGCAAAAAAACGGATCCGTTAAACGGATGCTGAAAACGCAGTGTGAACCTAGCCTAATGATAAGGAGGAGACTGGTGAGAAGGTGATCTCTACAGAACAGGAAGTGTCAGATGGTTATTGGGCCAGAGTGTGAAAAAAATGTAAGTTTTCATGATTGCCAATCAGAGCTGAGCAAGCTGGAAGCCATGTGATGCATTCCAGCCAATGAGAGAAGCCAATGGGAGAAGAGGACTGGGGTGTTTTTTTTCTACTTTAAGGGAGGTGTTTGGGGGGGGGGGGGGGGGGAGAAAGAGGCGGAACGGCTCCAGACAGGTGACTAACACACTTTACAAAGTAATATAACTTTGTAATGTGTGTTAGTTAAGGAGAAAAAAAAACGTGGGAGTTGTCCTTTAAGCAACATTAACAAGGTAACATTCTGATGACACATTCCCTTTAATATGCAGTGCATGTGAATTGTTTGGAAATCTAGATGTAATAGGAATGGTGCAAACTGGATAAAACCTTATTCCTTAGTAGGAATTGTTTAAAGGAGAAGCCCCATCAAATTTAAAAAAGGCAGGAAGGGGGGTGCAGGAAAATAATAAACAACCTAAACTCACCTAAAATGTCACGTACCTGGCTCTTCCAGCTGCAGTGTCACTGCAAGCCTGAGCGATTGCCTGCTCAGCCAGTCAGTGACTGGGGTGTTGTCCTGCCCCAGTCACTGATTGGCTGAGCAGGCAGTCCCTCAGCCTGTTATGTGATGTTGCAGCTGGAGGAGCTGCAGGACACCGGCTGTTGTCAATGGGACTCCTTTGGGACACCTAAAGAGTTAAGTTTTGCACAGCGCTGAAAGTTTGTCACGATGAAGAGAAGTAATAACTCCGGTGGAGGCTGACTGCCAAATTGTATTGTAGTGAGGAGAGACATAACTGGAGGGATGAGCTCGGCTTCTATCATATCAGAATACATTGATACATGTCCGCTACAATCCATGGGTGAAAAACTTTCCTTCCTCTCTCCCCCACTGGCGGTGTTCCCCTGGAGCCGGTCCTGTACACAGTGCTTCTTGTGTTAGGGATCTGCACATGGTATCGCCCACTCAGTCAGGATACCCCCTTAATACCCAATGTAATGTTATATTGTGGCACCTGTCCATTCACGTCTCCGTATTTATTGCAGTTCTTGAGCCCTCGTTGCCTTGTGCAGCAGAGCACTAGCCAGCCTGTGTATGGGCCTGCACTCACGCCTCCGGGCTCTCACCTTGTGGTGATCAGTGTGGTTACTTTGGGAGAAATGGAGGCGTTTTCCTGTTTCTCTTTTCATATAGCTTTATAATGAAGCCTTATGTGTTATAAATATAGCTCTCCAGCTAGAAGCACAGGCTGTGTTATTCAGGGAAATCAGAGGACAAGTGAAGCCATAACCTTGCTGCTAAAATATGTAGAGAATGAGTGACTGGGTGACTGCCACCTCATAGAACATTTTTTAAACTTAAAATTTTTGGGGGGACTGCAAGTTTTGGTTGCGAGTAAGGGTCAACACATCTATAGCCTTGATATAAGGCTTTCAGTTATGGGTGGGTTAGCGGTTCTTTTTTTTAAATTTCTTTGGTCCAAGTCAGTGTTTGCCAACCTGTGGCTCTCCAGCTGTTGCAAAACTACACTATTGCACCAACATTGGTACAGTGGTACCTTGGTTAAAGAGTAACTTGGATTAAGAGCGTTTTGCAAGAAGAGCTCAGTGCTTTTTTGGATTAAGAGCATTGCTTTGGTTTAAGAGCTCCCTGTACTGGGTGGGAGGGGGAGAGGGGCATGGTCTGCACAGCAGGGTCCACAGATTTGTACTGTCTCCCTCACCTTCCAAATCATAGCAGATTCACTTCAGGCTGGGGCTTGCATGAGGGGACAGGACTGTGGAGGTTACCCCTCTCTCCCCAGAGAGTGCTGCATTATGTGCCCACATCTGCCCTGCTCATTTCTTCTTGCTCCCTGCAGTCTGTCAGCCCTTGTTTCCCATCCTCTCCATTCCTGCTATAATGTGCATGCACTCACACTCAGCTATACACACTGCTGCTATAATGTGCCTGCACTCACACTCCGCTATACACACTGCTGCTATAATGTGCCTGCATTCACACTCAGCTATTCTGTATAGAGACATTTCTGTCACTGTCCTCCAGCACAGCTCAGTGATTCCCACTTCCCACATTGCTGTCATGTGACCACACAGACCTCTGGCAGCAGCCCTGCTTCTCTATTCTAGCCTGTTGTACTACGCTACTGCATTATGGGGATCTGCAGTTCCATCCTGTATTTACAAACTGCTGCCGAGTTATCAGGTTTATGCACATAGTATACATTATATACCACATGTTGATTGCTATACTGTACAGTAACTCATATCACATATTCAGCTGCTTATAAATGTTTTATCTCTTCTACATGTTGTTCAGAATAAAAAAAAAATTATATATATATTATTTTTGGGGTGTGGAACCTATTGTCTGAATATCAGTGATTTCTTATGGGAAAATTTTGCTTTGGTTTAAGAGTGATTTAGATTACAAGCACGACCCGGAACGAACTATGCTCTTAATCCAAGTTCCCAGATCGCAGGGCTATCGGATGGGGTGTGGGGATAGGGGGATAGGGACCTCATTCTAATATTGAGAGAATGATAATCCCTTTCTCAAGTGATCATACAGCACATATTCATCCATTCAGTTATGGCCATCACCTTTTTAAAAATCCATTTCTAAAAGCCACATGGAATGGTTTAGATGTGGGTTTTCTTGCCAAAACAGTTTGACATTTTACTTGGATGAAAAGACTTAAAAACTGTCCAAAAACATACCTGGGACATACCACAAGTCTAGGAGAAGAGTGTTGAGGAGACCAATAGACCGGAATATGGAGTCTTAGAAGCCATGCAATGTACCATGGGAAAAAATATGCAAAGTAGCTCATGTCTGGAAAGTAAAGGACTTTCTCTACAGTGCCACCTACTGGAGGTAGCCTCCTGTCAATTCAACGTTTGACCTTTTGGGTGCGTTCACACCTATAGGATCTGCAGCAGATTTGATGGCGCAGATTTGAATCTGCAACAGATCCGCAGAAATTTTGGTGGCCCAGATTTGCATTGAATCTGCAACTTCAAATCTGCGCCATCAAATCCGCTGCATTTCCTGTACGTGTGAACGCACCCTAAATCTAGGATTTGAGACACATAACTACTTTCTTACAGAGACAGCGTCACTCGTGTCCTCAGTTTGGGTTTGTGCTATTGCAGCTCAGCTCCATTAAAATGAATGAGTTGTAATACCACACACAACCTGAGGACAGGTGTGGTGCTATTTTTGTGTGCAAGTAGCTGTGTTTTTCTATTTCTGGACAATCTCTTTTTTAAAGAGGCATAAAACATAACTAGCTCTGAAGTTTCAGAAAACTAGATCAATCGTAAGGTGGTGGAATGTAAGAAACTTTGTAATATATCTTATCAGAGAAAAGTGTTTTTTTTTCTCTCTTCTCTCCTGTGGATTTTCCATCTGTAAATCTATATGGATAGACTGCAACCAAATGCATAATCCTGGAAACCAAGTAGATATATCTATATCTAGCTAATGAGTAGGAATAAGCTTCGTTTTGCTATCTAGTCACTTCTCTTCCCCCTTCACCACTTGTCTTGCTGCTCTAATTCCTGTGTAAACAGCCACCCGCTATTTATACGTATTTTTCTTGGAACAACATTTTGCCATTTTTCTTTTTTTTTTTATAAACTACTATAATTATTCCTCATTATTGACAATGGAGCCATAGAGAACGGCTGCAGCTCTAACCACAGAGGAAGTGGAGCAGCAACTTCACAAGAAGAGATGAGATAAAACCTTCTTCCTAATATCTGCTGCCCGATCCGCTCCCATCCTTGTAACTAGAGATGAGTGAACCTTGAGCACACTTGCATTCATCTGAACCCGAACTCTCGGCATTACCCGAGGCTGAATTAATTGGCAATAGCCCTAAGGCTGCCAGAAAACATGGATACAGACATAGGCCATATGCTGTATCTTTGTTTTCCCAGACTCCCTAGGGCTGCATCCAACTTCTTCAGCCTCAGGTAATGAAATACCGAGCGTTCTGGTTTGGACGAACTTGCTTGAGGTTTGCGCATCTCTACTTGTAATAGTGCATTTACACAGACAGATTTATCTGACAGATTTTTAGAGCCAAAGCCAGAAATGAGGAGGAGAAATCTCAATCTTTCCTTTATGACCTGTTCCCTGTTTATTGCAGGGACTGGGACCCTTGGCCCTCCAGCTGTTGAAAAACTACAATTCCCATCATGTCCAGGCATAATGGGAAGGGTAGGTTTTCAATAGCTGGAGGGCCGAAGGTTCCCCATTAGAGATGAGCGAACCTGAACTTTCGACATTTAATTAGCGGGGGCTGTTGAAGTTGGATAAAGCCCTAAGGCTATGTGGAAAACATGGATATAGTCATTGGCTGTATCCATGTTTTCCAGACAACCTTAGAGCTTTATCCAACTTCAGCAGCCCCAGCTAATCAAATGCCGAACGTTCGGGTGGATTTGAGCATGCTCGAGGTTCACTTATCTCTATTCCCCATCCCTGATTTATAGTCTGTTCCTGGCTTTGGCTTCAAATATATCAGATAAATCTGTCTGTGTAAACACACCATAACCCCTCTCGGTAAATATCTCCTTGAATACAATCTTCAGCCTCTCATTTGGATTTCTTCAGTTTGGGTTAGAGGGTTTGTTTTGTGCTACTTTGACATTTTGGCGATCCAGTCATGGGCTTCTTGCACGCAGGCTGGATATGCAGCGTATTGCAGTAGCAGCAATGAAATTGAGGTTTTTAGAAATCCGATTGGCTACAGAAAAATTTGCGCAGAATGTTTTTAAATCAAAGAGTGTCTTAAAGTTATACAGGTCAGTAAATGACTTCTGTTTAAAAACCTCAAATGTTCCAGTACTTATCAGCTACTGCATGCGTACTAGAAGACTGGAGATAAATAGAGGTAATTTACAAATCTGTATAACTTTCAGACACCAGTTGATTAAAAAAAATTTATTTTTATTTTTTTTTACTAGAGAACCTCTTTAGGGTCTGTTCACACGAACAAACTCGCTGCGTAAAACTCGCACAGAACTTGCATGAAAGTAGCTGCGTTTTTTGTGGTGTTGAACTTGCCTGTGAAAATTAAAACTCGCATGTAAAAATTGCACCAAACACGCAGCGAGAATACACATACATAGATTTGATAGCAATCAGTATCACTGTGGATTTATGTGCGAGAAACTCACAGCGATAAATACGCAGCGAGTCTGTACGTGTGAACAGACCCTTAGGGTACAAACACACTTGCCGGATCTGCGTATTTGCAGCGAGACTCGCTGCGGATCCCGGCCTTATACTTTCAATGCCAGACAAACTCGCAGCAGGGATGTACATCCCTGCTGTGAGTTTGTTCGCAGCCCGCCCCGTTAACCCTCCGCCGACTGGACACTATACATTACCGGGTCCCCGTTCCTGCTTGCTTCGTCGGTTCCCGCCACGTCCCACCCAGCCAATAAGTGCGCTGCCCCGCCGAGCGGGACGTGCAGACACTGGGAGCACCGAAGCAAGCAGGAGCGGGGACCCGGTAATGTATAGTGTCCAGCCGGCGGGGGGTTAACGGAGCGAGCTGCGGACAAACTCTGCAGTTTGTCTGGCATTGAAAGTACAGGGCCGGGATCCGCAGCGAGTCTCGAGGGGACTCACTGCGGATCCGGCAAGTGTGTTTGTACCCTTAGGGTACGTTCACAATCACCGGATCCGCAGCGTATTTTCTGCTGCGGATCCGCAGCAGATTTCATTTAAATAACTGAACACAGCATCAAATCTGCATCACCAAATCTGCTGCAGATCTGCTGCGGATCCTGTAGGTTTGAAAGCACCCTTAAAGCAAATTTACATGTAGCAGATTCGTTGGAGGAAACTTGCCTCCCTGTCTAGATGAATAAAACTGATTTTCAGTCACTAAAATTTCTGAGGCGCAAACATACCCTCTGGGTCTGTTCACACGTACAGACTCGCTGCGTATTTATCGCTGTTAGTTTCTTGCACATAAATCCACAGTGATACTGATTGCTATCAAATCTATGTATGTGTATTCTCACTGCGTGTTTGGTGCGATTTTTACATGGCAACAGGCATGTTCAACACCACAAAAACGCAGCTACTTTCATGCGAGTTTGATGCGAGTTCTGTGCGAGTTTTATGCAGCGAGTCTGTACGTGTGAACAGACCCTTAAAGGGATTAAAAATTCCACTCCTATCTATAGATGGCAGGAGAAACTGAGCACATTAATATATAGTTTTGTAGGAGACTTGTATGACTAAATGACAAGTTATTCTGGTCTGGTCAGTTCTGGGCTATGTAGTCATGTGGGCAGTCCTACTCAGTGACCGCTTTCTCTCTATACACCTATAGCTGTCTATCACAAAGTAGGGCCGCAAACTTGACTACTTAACCCAGAATGAGCAGAGGTTGATCTGAGACTTCCAACAAAGAATGGACTGACCCTTTAATGTAATGGGTTCCCTTTTAAAGGAGAAGTCGTCAAAATTTTGAATAAAGCATTGTATTGTCCCCCCAAAAATTATACAAATCACCAATATACACTTATTATGGGAAATGCTTATAAAGTGCTTTTTTTCCCTGCACTTCTGCATCGAGGCTTCACATCCTGGATAACATGGTGATGTCACGACCCAACTCCCAGAGCTGTGCGGGCTGCGGCTGCTGGAGGTTGTCAACCACTGCTATAGAGTAACATGACTGCAGGGTTGTACTAAACCGTGTTTGTTCTCTGTAAACGGTAGAGACATATACACTTTCATTGCAGCTGCAGAAACATAGTAGACTCGGCATTAGAAGCAAGGCTTTACTTTTTAACTTTCAACATGCTCAAGTGCAAAGAAGTGTGTGTGTGTGTGTGTGTGTGTGTATATGTATATATGTATATATATATATATATATATATATATATATATATATATATATATATATATATATATAATGTGTGTGTGTGTGTGTGTGTATATGTATATATGTGTATATATATATATATATATATATATATATATATATATATATATATATATATATATAATGTGTGTGTGTGTGTGTATAGTCTTTAAAGGGGTAGTCCACCAAAAAATTTTTTCTTTTAAGTCAACTGCTGCCATGAAGTGCCAGAGATTTGTAATTTACTTCTATTAAAAAATCTCAAGCCTTCCAGTACTTATCAGCTGCTGTATGCCCGACAGGAAGTTGTATTATTTCCAGTCTGGAGAGCAGGAGAGGTTTTCTATGGGGATTTGCTCCTGCTTTGGACAGTTCCTGACATGGACAGAGGAGGCAACAGAGAGCACTGGGTCAGACAGGAAAGAAAACACCACTTCCTGCTGGACACACAGCAGCTGATAAGTACTGGAAGACTTAAGATTTTTTAATAGAAGTGAATTACAAATCTCTGGCACTTTATGGCACCAGTTGATTTGAAAGAAAATTTTTTTTGGTGGACTACCCCTTTAAGGACATTCCCGAAGGCTCAGCTCTCCTGAGATTCTTATTCCTATCATGAGCTTCTGAAAGGCGTGGAGCGAGCGGCTCACCGTGTGCCTGCGACATTCCAGCCACAGTGACAGCCCTGTAGCTATGTCTGTCAGCACACAGGGTGTGTATAGTGATGGAAAGTAAATCACCTCCTTCATAGAAGGACCGTCGTACTAGGAGCCTATAGAGGTGCCAGAATTCAGCCTTATAGAAAGCAGCATTATTCTCGCCTCGGAGGCGTAACAGCGGGTTCTGTGATGTTTTTGATGTCAGTCATTGTGTGAGGTGTGTTAAATATTTTATGGAATTTCAAGTACATAAAGGAGACAGATGAAGCTGGAAGCGTGACAGGTTCTTTTATTATTGTGTTAAATTATTTTTTTTCTTTAGGTTTGTTGATAACTAGTGTTGAGCAGAGAAGCAGAATTGTTTGGGTTCGGCAACGTTCTCAACCACGTGGAGTCAAATGCCACCCGTTCAGGTTCAGAGAATGTTGCCGTACCCGAGCAGTTTGGGCCACTGTGATCAACACTATTGGTGAGCCAAGTCAGCAGCCAATGAGACGTGCAGAAAGTTGTGTGTACCTCTTCCCTGCCCCGTAGGTTGTTTTATAGCAATAATGTGTTTCCATTGCTATAAAAAAATAAAAACTTTTATGGCTCTATCATATTACCCCCCCCCCCCCCCCCCCCCCCCCCCCCCCCCCCCGGTACTATAGAGCTGGGGAAAGTGTGCTGAATAGTCTGACACTGTGCTGGGAGATGATTAATACACTACATTACTATAGTGTACATGTGGGAGAAGAAGGGGTTGCTGATGCACTGGCTCTGCAAGGTGCTGAGTGAGCAGAAGTTACGTGAGAATGAAAACTTCAGGATTATTTAATGAGGTACACAGTAAAAAAAAAAATAAAAAATCACCAAAAATTCTTAAATATTTAAACAATAGATCATTTTCTGATGACACATTCACTTTAAGAGGATAAGGCTGGATGATTGATCTATGGTGGCACTACATCTAGGTTAGTGAAGCCTCCCTGCCGTGACCAGGCAGCCGGTACATGACATATCACACATCACACCTGGTTCTGTACTATTTTAAGTATCTTGATTTATACTTCTCTAAATAGATAAGATAATACATTGTTCTTGCACTATGTGGTCAGTCCTCCCCCATCCCTAACCTACTTATGTAGTCTAATGTATGTTACTTTCAGCTGAAACGTCTAGATATATGATATTCAGCTGCTTGTCATCTCCGCACAGATAAGCATTGTACATGATGCGTGGAAACAAGAGAAACCCTATGTAAGCCTTAGGCCACAGTGCTATACTACAGTATTGTGCTGGTCCTCAGTTATTCCTCCTGGAGAGCTCTAAATACATTGACACCCTTTTCCCTCGTCCTTAAGGTGTCATGTCCCTAAAATCTTTAGTATTACTGATTTTGTGTGTGTATAAATCTTTAATAACCTGCTGCCCATATCTACTGTGTGTTATTTCTATTTGATTGATCTGCAAAAGTGAGAAGGTACAGAAGTGTTTTCCATAGCGACTACAGCCTCACCATCCTCCTCCTCATCTTCCTCGTCATGCATGTAAGGAATGTGAAGCTGCTAGATGCCAACTGAACAGATGGCAGCGGTGGCAGGATCCTCCCTGTAACTACAAGGGGCCCCTCCTGTCTGTGACAGTGTCGCTTATTTTGCAGGGGCAGAGGGTTATACAGTGAATGTCATACAAGGCAGTATATACAGAATAGTTATCACTGTATACCCTGTAGTCCTCAGCTGAAAGGTCTTTGGTCTGGATCTCACGTACATTTGGTTCAGTCCCGCATTTCTCACTACTTACATCCTGGCATCTTATTTTATATAAGAAGCCGCCATAGACTTAGGTGATTAATTTCAGTCCGTTCTAATTAGACTAATGTCACTGTTTTAGTGTGGGGATGTGATCTGGCATCTCCATGGAAATTAGACTGGTAGTGGAGCATCTATTGGCAGCTTATTAAAGTGTCACTGTCGTTTAATTTTTTTTAGCAGAAATCAATAATACAGGTGATTTTAAGGAACTTTGTAATTGGGTTTATGAGCCAAAAAATGCATTTTTATGTTAAAAAAAAATAGTTTGATGCTCTCCCCCCTGTCTTCATTGTTCTCTATGGAGAGGGGAGGGGTGGAGGACAATAAAGAATTAATTTACAGCTACATCACTGGGCTATCTCCTCTTACAGTCAGCACTGACCTCTCTGACCTCTGAATAGTGGCTTCCATGCAGCTCCCGCTGTGTAATCCTTTGTTCTCTGCTGCCGACTAATCTCCCCCCCCCCCCCCCCCCCTCTCCATAGAACAGACAGGGGCCGACTGATGTAAAACAGTCAAGATTTCCTAATAATGAGCAGTGGATGAGAGAGGGGGGGGGGGGGCTGGGGAAAGTCTTTTTGAATGCAGATAATGGTATATTTGCCTAATAAACCCAATTGCAAAGTTTCTTCAAATGGCTTGTACTATTAATTTCTGCCCAAAAAAAAAATGAACCAACAGTAACACTTTAATGAAGCCTCTTACCATAAGAATTCTCCCCAAGCTGATTGATATATAGATTTGCAGGGAAAGCTTTTTATCCCTTAAAATCTATGCTGATTTTGGGCTTAGGAGTCGGTTTATAGCAGCTTTCCCTGTATGAGCATGTATGGAAAGAGCTGTCACTAACAGAGACCGCCCACTGGACTCCTAAATCTACAATGAGCCAGGATATAATGGAATAAAGTAGTAATATGGTACTGACTCTTCCCCCTGTAAAACTATATATATCAGTCTGCTCAGCTCCTCCTGCTCTATAACATTATGTTGTAGGATCAGAGACCATGTTTTACCCTTTAAGGGTGCGTTCACATGTACAGGATCTGCAGCAGATTTGATGCTGTGTCCAGTTATTTAGTTACATTGATATCAAATCTGCTGCAAATCCTGTAGGTGTGAACGCACCCTTAAAGGAAAGAATCGAACTGCTGATGTCTGTAT